>NC_060278.1:76482186-76782186 GCF_021613505.1 Equus quagga
TTTGTTGTGGGTCCTTCTAGTTGTGGCATGTGGGACGCTGCCTCAGCGTGGTTTGATGAGCAGTGCCATGTCCGCTCCCAGGATTCGAACCAACGAAACACTGGGGCGCCTGCAGGGGAGCGCATGAACTTAACCACTCGGCCACGGGGCCAGCCCCTGTTCTTGTTGTTTTTAATTGCATTCCTTGGTTTCGTTTATCTACCTGTCCATGGAACCCATACTTCTCTCTTTTGGTTTGCTGCACTAATTCTTTTTAGAACTGATCTGGGGATGATTGAATGTTGTAGTTCTTAACTTGTCTTAAAATGCTTTCATTTTTCCCTTCATGCTGAACATGAAGTTTGGCAGGGAACAGAATGGCAGGTTCAAAATAATTTTCCCTCCAAGCATGAAGGCATCATTCTCTTGTCCCCTGGAAGTCATCTCTGTGGTTAACTCCGTATCCCACTCTCATTTCTGGAATCTTTTAGCATCCTCTCCTTTTCCTTGGTGTTCTGAAAGATCATGTAAATGTGTTTAGTTACCAGTCCCTTCACATGCTTATACTCACTCATCCCACTCTGCACTGAGAGGGCCCTTGTGGTCTGAAGATTTGAAGAATTAAAAACGTGTTTGTGTGTGTGTGTGTGTCTTTAATTTCTTCCTCCACTTCTTCAGTTTCCTTTTTCTAGATCCTCTATGAGAAGATGTAGGACCTCTGGATTGATCCTCTAACAACTCATTTTTTCACTCATATTTTCCAACTCTTTGCTCTTTGGCTCTTTTTTCTCAAAGGTTTCTTCATCTTTTCTTTCGGCCACTATACTTTCTTTTTTAAGTCAAGAATTATATGGGCCAGCCCAGGGTGGTGCAGCGGTTAAGTTCGCACCTTCTGCTTCAGCAGCCAAGGGTTCACCAGTTCAGACTTCAGGCACAGACCTACGCACCACTTACCAAGCCATGCTGTGGCAGGCATCCCACATATAAAATAGAGGAATATGGGCACAGATGTTAGCTCAGGGCCAGTCTTCCTCAGCAAAAAAAGGAGGATTGGCGGCAGATGTTAGCTCAGGGCTGATCTTTCTCAAAAAAAAAAGAATTATATTTTAATTTCCAAGAATTCCTTCTTGCTCTTAAACTATTCCTCTTCCTTAGGAATCTGTTCTTAACTATCCCCAATGATCAAATTTAGAATTATTTTAACGGTTTATCTCCTCTCTGATTTATTTCTGTTTCTTCTGGCTCAGTGGGTAGCTTTGTTCACATTGATCTTTCTCTTTTAGCTGTTTCTTGTTATCTGGAAGTCAAAGAGGACTCCAGATCCAAATACTTATCTACATGGCTTCTCCTTCATTTCTACTCACCAAAATGCAGACCATCCCATTTCTGGTCACCCTTAAAATAGTTTTTGGTGATCTTTTCATTTTGACACCTGTAGGAACCATGAACCATTTGGATTTAAAACTGGGTGTTCTTGCTGCAGTCTCAACTGCATGGCAGATGCGGCTCCAATGGGCATTATTTCAGGGTCAGGCTTAATCTGACAGATAAAGGGTCATAATGTCATGACGTCTACCTTGAAACCGATTCTGGAATTAATTCACTATTGCAGAACTTTGTTGAATAAAAACGATTTTCACGCAAATTTAAAGTCTAAACAAATCAATGAATGAGTATATTGATGTTCATACTCTTGCCACTTGTACCATTTTAGGAAATGCTACTAAAGCAAAGACGAGTTAAAATTCTCTAGGTACCTCCACCCTTTCTTATTTAGTCTACACCAAAGAAAGAGCAAGTAAGTGCCCTGTTTCCAGAAAGAGAATAAATACCGCCTCAGAGGGGAGGACAAGAATCTCAAGATACACCAGTCAAAAATAAAACGGTTTCTGTGTGCCCTATTTAATTGCTTTTCTCCCAAACTTGTATCAGGGCCACATGTCAAGGAAGTTACTGAGTAACTGTCCTCTCTGAAAGTTCTCTGAGTTCACCATGGCCTGGCCGTGAAATCTTGCCCAAATGTGCAATCATGCCCCATCAGAACTAAGACTTGCTCACCAAGTGGAATGTGCACATTGCCTTGCATTTAGTTCAACTTCATTCTTTCCTCAAATTTTGCTAGCCCACATATTAAGGGTCATATCTAAACAAAATCCTCCAAAACGAAAATCCTCAGGAAAACATATTTCTGAAGAAGTCCATTCTCAAGTGATTACACATGCATATTACACATTGACACAAAAATGTGAATGTTATTTAATTTTTCAACTCAGACGGAAAACACTGCTAACACTGGCGATACTTAAAAAGATATGTGATATTTAAAAAGATACACTGCCCAGAGGAGAAGACAATACAATGTTAAATGTCTGTAATGAAACGTACCAGCCACCAAAACTGGACTGGATGCCTGAGCAGACGGTGCAACTTGCCCACTCAATATCCTTGCTCCTGATTTCAGTGGGTGAAGAAAATGAATCCAACTAAAAATACTTGCTTCTTGAGGCTTCCTTACAATTGGTGGTAGACTTGTGACCCTGTGTAGTCCAATGAGAGGTATGTTTAGATTTTGGGGGGAACTTTCTGCTTTTCTAATATAGGTACAACTACTCTTCGCTTCCTTCTTTTGCTTTCTCCTGGGAGTGTGCATGTGATACCTGGAGATGCAGCACCCATCTTGTAACCATGAGGCAATGAGCATCAGCATGAAGGCTTATCAACTAAGGATGGTGAAGAAAAATATGGACAGACGCTGGATCCCTGAGGGAATGACTTAGCTTTTGAATCACCCCTGGGCTACCTACCTCTGAATTTCTTGTTATGTGGGACAAATATGAACCCATGTGCTTAAATATTTTCTGGTTCACAGAACTCATTCCCAACTAAATGCACTGGCAATACCTGAGCTTTAGTTGCCCTTCCAGTCATCTGTACACAAGTACTTTAATGCTTGACCAAAATGGAGAGGACTTTCTCCTTTATAAAACTGCCTTTAAATCTTAGATAGAGGCCCGTGATCCCTTACCAAAAACCCATAAGGTCTGATGTTTCAAATTCAGAACAGTAACATGGTGCATCTTTCATACATTATGCAATAGTCCCAACAGATCTAGGCATCATCCCTCAGTTTAGGGGATGACAAACCATGGCCAGTGGGCCAAGTCTAGCCTGCCACTTATTTTTGTAAATAAAGTTTCACTGGAGCACAGTGATGCTTTTCATTTACGCATCATCCCCACTCCATTTGTGCTAGCCTCAATGGCAGCGTTGAGTGGCTGCCACAGAGCATGAAGCCTAAAATATTTACTGTGCGGCCCTTTATAGAAAAAGTTTGCTGATCCCCAGCATACCCAGCAGTTTCTATGCAATGAACCTATGGTTATTCACGCTAAGTGGGATATAGACTATATATAACCTCCTGTTGGTTCAGGTGTAATTCTGCCACTAAATTTATGCCAAACTTACGGAAAAACTAAGTTCTCAAAGCTTCAATGCTTTCAGAATTGTGGGAAAAGGGCCTGAGGATCTGTGGTAGAGAGGAGAGAGGAGCAGATCATCAGGCTGATCTAATCCACCATGGAGCGTTCAACTTACTGGCCTTTCATGTCTGAGAGCCCAGAATGCTTCAAAAGTCTGTGGACGGAGGGCCCTCGGAAATAAAGAGGCAGCGTACTGCAGGGAAAAGAAATGAGTAAGAGGGATGTCTAATCGTACGTTCTGCTGACTCTGTGTACATACTGGTCTTCTCTGAGTCTCTGTTTTCAAATCTGTCTAATGGGACCAAAGTATTACCAACTCTGCTGAGGGCCACAGAGGATGGTGAGATTGTCTGTGAAAGTGCTATGAACCTGGGAGGGTACAAGACAGCCATGTTACATATTGGGTAAAGTAGATTTTCTTCATTATATACGCAAGTATAAATTTTACTAGATATAATGTGTATTTAATTATTTGCTTTCCCTCTTTTATTGAATAGAGTGTTTTATTGCAGGAAAGTCAAAATTTCTCTGGCCCTCCAAAATGTTAGGTGGTTCCCAATGATATCTTAAAATTCTACTACTAGGAAATTAACATTATACTTTTGAAAAAAATCTTGTCTGTGTATGTGAGTTGTTATCACAGTATTTTTTTAAATTATTTTATGAGGTCATAATGGTTTATAACATTGTGTAGTTTCAGGTGTACAATATTATATATCAGTTTCTGTATAGACTGAATTGTGTTCACCACCAATACTCTAGTTTTTATCCGTCCCATACATGTGTGCCCCTTTAACCCTTCTGCACACCCCCAGGCCCCCTGGTAACGACTAATCTGTTCTCTTTATCCATGTGTTTGTTCATCTTCCACATATGAGTGAAATCATATGGTATTTGTCTTTCTCTGTCTGGTTTATTTTGCTTAACATAATACCCTCAAGGTCCATCATGTTGTTGCGAATGGGACGATTTTGTCTTTTTTATGGCTGAGTAGTATTCCATTGTATATATATACCATATCTTCTTTATCCATTCATCAGTTGATGGGCACTTGGGCTGATTCCACATCCTGGTTACTGTAAATGCAAAATTCTAAGAATATACTTTTAATACTTTGCTATTCTACAAATACTGTGAGTCATATGGACCATATTTCTCAGGGAGCTTCTCTGAATAGCTACTGGACCACTTCTAACAAATATCCAAAAATTTCATGGAGACTTTACCATATTCATTTTTTATTGCAACATAAGTATTAGAAAAAATTATATAAATGTGATAGATTGTTAAATAAGACCTTAATAATATTTAATCCTACAACTTTAAATTTCAAAAATTAGATTTTTCTAAGACTCTTGTATCATAGAATCTATACAGTTAAAATACTGACAATTTTCAAATGTAAGATGAAAAACTGATTTTGTTGGCTCATACCTAAATTTCTCCAAGTGGTCAGTTTTCACACACTTGTTTATACAATTTAGTCTGAAAACATTTATACTTTAATAATGATTTCCAGAAACTGATGGGATTCTCTTAAAATTCAGTTCTCTTTGAATAAATATAAACCAACATATAGTTGCTTTATTGATTACACAGCCTAAACATTACACAGCCTAAATTTTAGAGAAGTCTTTTTATTAGATTTGATAACAATCACTCACCATGGAAATGTATCCTGCACAGAAGCTCCTCTACCAAGAAACAGGCAGACTTCAAAAGGCTGCTGCTCAATGCCTTTGTTCTCGAGCCCAAGGGACCACGAGCAGCATCTCTTAGAGCTGGGCGAACTGAACATGCTTTGTCTTAACGTGGCTTTGTCTGCCCTCACGAGAGCCTGTCAGTCGAAGATTTCTAGTGGAGGAGCACCTATTCTTTCCAAGTACGTCCTGCTAAAGTTCCCTCCCCGAGAAACGGCAGGTCTAGTTTGCAACAGACGCATGTAAATCACAAACTTATGTTTTGAGGTACATGCACATTTTGAGTCTCCAGGAACCCAGGGAAGTGCACATGGGCAGCTTACAACGTACCCAAGTATGGTCATAAAATCACGTCCAAGTTTAAGCTAATAGATTCAGCGCTCTTTAAATGAGCAGACTTCATGTCCACCTTATTTGAGCTTAGCATCAAGGAAGAGGCAAAACATAATAAGCAAAACGAAGGCAGAATTATGAGCACCTGAAGGAAATGAATTCTGCAGATGTGTAAGATGCCATTTCTGGAAAGTGTATGAACTAAGAAAAGGCCACTGTCTACGAAACACTGAGGCAGGATCAATGCATAACAAGACAACAAAGAAGCAAGACGCATTTTAACCGGGGCAAGAGCAGGGATGAGTTGGAAGAAACAGCCAGTCCATGATGGCCTTCCAGACGGGGTCTGAGAATGCATCAGCACAGAGCAGGGGCTCTAACCTGCTGGTTACCCAGGAGAAGAAGGAAGGTAAGCAATGCTGAAACTGTTGACAGGGAAACAGGAAAGAATTGGTCAGTGACTGACTGGAGAAAGGAGGCCAAGAAAGTATGACCCGAGCAAGTACAGCAGATTCCAGCCAGACCCTTCTCCCTGCTGGAAATACTCATACAACAGAGGGAAGCAAGTAGGGAAACCACTTTTGTTTACTTACCCGAGAGCTCCTCCCACATGCTGCTCGGGTTGCAATGCGTCTGATTTGAGGGAATGCATCAGGATTGGTCTAGACCCCTGGTTCTCAAGCTTGGCTGCATATTGGAGTAACTGGACACCTTCAAAAATACCAATGCCTAGACCTCACCACAGTCTGATTCCAAGGTTCTGGGGTGCAGTGTCAGCATCAGCATTTTCCAAAGTCCCCACAGTCATTCTAAATCATAGCCAAAGTTGAGAACAGCTTAGACTAGACAAGCACTGTTCCAACTTTAATGTACCTGAAGCTAAAATGTCGATTTTGATCGAACAGATCTAGGGAGGGACCCAAGATTCAGCAGTTCTAACAAGCCCTCAGACGATGCTGTTCCTGCCGGTCCCCAGACTACACTCGGAGAAGTGAGGGCCTAGTCCTGCACCGTCCAATATGACAGCTACTGGCCACATGTGACTGTTGAGCACTTGGAATGTGACTGATGTGACTGAGGAACCAAATTTTAATTTAATTTAAATTAATTTAAATTTAAAACCTGAAACTGATTTGATTGATTAATTATACATGGAGCAATTTGGGTATGTGACTACTTTTTCAATTGTGACGTTTATGAGATCTAAATACAAATCAAGCATATCTGATGAAAATTTAGCATCTAAACTGAAATGTGGTATATGCATACAAATACAGACTTGCTTTTAAAGACAGTATGAGATAAAGAATATAAAATATCTCACTGGCAATTTTTGTGTATTTGGTTATAAGTCAAAATGATAATAGTCTAGATATATTGGGTTAAATAAAATATATTTTTAAAATTAATTTCGTCTGTTTTGTTATTTTTTTAAATGTGGCTACTAGAAAATTTTAAATTATATATGTGGCTAGCATTATATTTCTTTTGGACAGAACTGGTCAAAACCAAAGGCAATTGAGGCTTTCCTGACACACGCTGTCAGTAATTAGTCTACTGGGTGGGGGTATGTGACCCAGAACTAGCTGATGAGAACTAAGGGGAAGCTCCAAGAGGCCCTCTGAGAAAGAAATTATCCCTTAATAAAAAGAGAAAGCCACATTACAAAAAAGTCCTTTGCCCCTGCCTACCAGTTTATTTAAATGCAGTTAGGAGTCTACGGCCACACCACCCTGAGTGCACCCCATCTCGTCTGATCTCTGAAGCTAAAGGCAGCTAGGAGAGGACAAAATGCATAGAGCTTTGGCAGCCATTTTACCACCATGAGGAAACAAGACCCTGGGTCCTGGATGCCCCTTTGAGTTGCAAATCAAAATAGGACCCTCCACCTCTAAATTTCTTATTAGATAAAAAATAAATACCCTTATGGTTTAAATCAGTGCTTCTTAAATGTTACTGTGCATAATAATTTCCTGGGAATCTTGTTACAACACGGATTCCCTTTCAGCAAATCTAGGGTGAGATCTGAAATTATGAACTTCTAACAAGCTGCCAGGTGCTATACATGTAGCTGATGCAAGGACCACACTTTCACTGTGTGAAATGAAACACAATTACTCAAGTACTCTAGTACTTGTTGCTGAAAGCATTCCTAGTGGACATAGGAAGCAAAACCAACCTTTGCCCAATAACAAAATGTCACTATTTGCATACTGCAGCTGGCAGCATAATCATGACTGACCAACTAGGAACCCAGGACCTAAGATTTGTCCCTTTCCCAAAAGAAAATAAGTATTAAGGAAGCAGGAAGGCAGAAAGCAAGGGTTCTGTGGTCATACAATTTTGGAAGATGCTGGGGTAAAAGAAGTTAAGACATATTCTACTATTGGAGTCTGCATTCATAGCCACCACTGTGCTAGTACCCACTTTAATTTTGAAAGTGTTGTTAATTACAGACTTGATTACAAAATACTTTCTAAAGATAATACCTGGGAGAAAATCTTAGCTTCCTGAACATCTTGGGGAAATCATTCACTTTCCTCTGCTCTTAAGTGTACTTCATAGAAAAGCTGCACATGTTTGGAATTGCGCTAAAGTGAAAAAGCTCAGAGTTTGAGGAAGGCTCATGAGTACCACTTGGCAAGTGCGGCCTAGCTACTCAGCAGGGCTCCCACAGTGTGACCACCACTTCCCAGAGTTTGCAGGTTCAGATACGAGAGGGGAGATGCCCAGAGTTCATAAGGCTTCAAGGAACTGATTCTTTTTAAAAAGCCAAGACGCTGAAGGATTTTTTTAATGCCAAAATATTAATTTATAGTGAGAAAAATTGTAATAATGCTTCTAAATGGATCATATTCTTTGACCAGTGAAATTATTCACTGCTTAGACAAGGACACACAGGAAGAAACTATCCTCTTGTGAGTAGTACTGATGATAATCTGTCCATTTCTGCCTGTTTCCTTTTTCTGTACTTCAATAAGTGACTTCCCTCACTTCTAACAGATGCACAAAGCTTTATATGGAATCATCCATTAGCTCAAAAAATATTTACCAGGGGGCCAGCCCGATGGTGTAGTGGTTAAGTTTGGTGCACTCCACTTTAGTGGCCTGGGTTTGCAGGTTCAGATCCCATGCACTGACCTACATCACTCGTCAGCCATGCTATGGCAGTGTCCCACATACAAAATAGAGAGAGACTGACACCAATGTTAGCTCAGGGCTAATCTTCCTCAAGCAAAAGAAGAGGAGGACTGGCAACAGATATTAGCTCAGGGCTAATCTTCCTCAGCGAAAAAAAAAAATTACTGGTTCTTTCAGTGTTGCTATATACTGAAGAGAACACAAATATGATGTAGACACAGTCCTGTCTTGTCCATAGGTTAAAAGACAAAGGAGAGAGAAAGTATGTACATGAATAATAGCAAGTTTAGGCAGTGTGTCACTAAAACCCTATGAAAAGCACATGGATCTTTTCTGACTTAGGGAATGAGGTAGGCAGAATACCAGCTCCCTAAAGATGCCCACTTCCTAATGCTCAGAACCTGTGACTATGTTGTTACATGGCAAAGGGTAATTAAGGTTGCAGATGGCATTAAGATTGCTAATCAGCTGCCCTTAAAGAGATTAGCCTAGATTTCCCAGGTGGACCCAATGTAATCACAAAGGTCCTTAAATGGAGGAGGAGGAGGCAGGAGAGTAAGAAACAGATGACATTGTGAGAAAGACTCGACAAGCCATTGATGGTTTTAAATATCGAAGGGGGTCACAGCCAGAGATGCAGGTGACTCCTAAAAGCTGGAAGAGGTAAGGAAACAGATTCTCCCTAGAACCTTCTCAAAGTAACACGCACCTGCTAACACCTTGATTTTAGCCCAGTGAGACCCATTTCAGGCTTCTGATCTCCAGAGCTGTAATAATAAATGTGTTGTTTTAAGCCCCTATCTCTGTAGTAATTTTCTACAGCAGCAACAAGAAATTAATAGGGATCAGAGAAAATTTTGTGAAGGAATCAGCCTAGACATTGGGACTCAAGGAATTTAAAGACATAATTGTCATTCTCAAGTGTAAAGGGTTTGCTAAATCAGATTTAAAATTTCCATCCAACAAATCAAAAAACAAAAACAAATACCACAAACTCTTTATGCCATTTTTACTAAGTTAACCTCACATAAAAGGCAGCCCTTTTCATGCTACTGATATGTTGATATGTACATGAGATGCCAAAATAGTCTAAAAACTTACATATAGCTCTGAGAATTTCAAGTGATTACCACATTTATTCCTAATCTTACAAACTATTCCTTTGTCCCACTCATAGCCAGAAACTATTCGAGTTAATGTAGCATATTAAAAGATTTCCAAATTTGGTATTAGTTTCAACTAAATCAGAAAGTCTCAAAGTTAAGAGGATTTAGATGGCTTGGAAGATAGAAAAATACAAATGTCAATTACATATAGAGAACTACGAGCATATACATGCAAGGTGATTAAAACTCAAGTCGAATTAATTATACACATACATATTACATATATAATACACACTTTTTGTGTGTGTGTATACATACATACACATACGCATGCATATAGATACCATAATAGAGATACAGAGATATGTAATATAGACATTCATCTTGTTTTCATCATTAATAGAGCTAACAGGTCACTGATACAATTAGAAACATCGTCCACAATACTGCATTTCTCAGTGTTATAAGAATCCCCACACAGATTCGGCATGACTATAATGACAAATATGTTATGCTGCTGTAAGCCTGTGCCTTGTACAATGAAGGATGGTACTACGGGTTTTTTAAATGTTTTTTTTTAAGGAATGAATAAAAAATATTTTTGCATCATTTCTATTGAGAGGAAATGGAAGCAGCATTAACAATATGCTTCCCATTTTATCTCGGCCCACAGAAATCAGACCGCAGTACAATGGCCAGGAGTGGAAATGCGATCACCAAGGGCCTGGAGCACGTGCCTCAGCATCTCCAGGGGACCTGGGTGTGTTTTACCATAATGGCTCTATGCTGCAGTTTGTTTCGGATCACATGCTGCCCCCAAGCCCTTTTGGAGGTGGATAGAAGAGACAGGCTCAAAAAGCAAATATCAAAGGTAAAATTCAGAGTGTGTACTCTATGCAAGCAACTTACCAATCCAGTACCATTAGAGAAGCAGTCAACTCAACAACTCAATTCAACGAAACTGCCCAGGAAGGTCAGAAACAGAAATGTGTCTAACCGTGGGGCAGGGGTTTTAAAGCTGAACGAGGCCTCACTTCCCACAATATAGGAGAGGATATGGAAGAGCTTTATTTTCCACCTCATTTGAAGAAGGTTGTGTTATTATTTAAAACAGGTTTACATGGTGTTGACAATATCTTAGGTGCTATGGCACACATGCCGATGTTCTAAAATTTCTTCCATACCTATAACCCCCAAAATTACTTTAAAATGCTTAATGTAGGCTCAAACTTACATGACAATTGAGCTACACACACACTTGTCTTAGAGCTATTTCTAAAATGACCTTTTTAGGCTCTCTTAACCTGGGGTCTAGAGAATTCAGGCGGGCCCATGAACTAAGATGAGAACAAAGTTACATCTTTATTTTTACTAACTTAACATTAAAATCTAGAATTTTCTTCAATTATGGGCATAGGCAAAAAACCACAGTAGTATTAGCAGGATCTGTGATGCTGTCGCCAATAGAAATCACAGATATTTTAACATCACATTATAGTTGAAGTATTGTGAAATGCTGTGTACTCTCATCACTACTTTGAAATTATAACAGCTAATAGTATTTTATGCATTAAAGATGAGTACATATTACTGTATCACAATTCATAATCCTTCGATAGCTGTAGTCCAATATAACTGATTTCCTTGGTAATTCTATGTATTTTACTTTTTGCATTAATAAGCACTATTCTGCATAGGATCCAAAAGCCTTCCTAGATGCCAAGCAGGTCCATGACACAAAAACATTAAGGCTTCCCTGAGCTAGAACAACCTGTCAATTCACCCAATCAATTTCGAATTCAGTCAAATTGAATGACTGGGCTCATATAGGAAAAGGCAAGGCTATTAGAAGTATTTTCCTTTTGAACTCATTTATTCACTCATGCAGCAGATACCAGAGTAAACCACACCTTCCAAACACACAGCAGGTGATGCAGGAGATACACAGATGGAGAAAGCAATGCTGTCCTCAAGGACCCCAAAGCCTCATAGAAAAAAGCACTACCCAGATAACTGTACACAGAGCGCTTTACTACAAGGCTATTAAGCGCCGGATTAAAGAGCTAACATCGGCAACTGAACATCACTGAAAGTTTTGGGCCAGAGGCGACCTGAACTGAGATTTTTCTTTAGAAAACGAATCTGGTAGAGCTGTCTGTAAAGCGGGCAGGAAAGAGGTTGAGATCATCAAAGAGATGATTATAATAATGCCCACAAGAGATACCATGGGCCTGATGGAGTCAAGTGCCAAGAGAGAAACTGAATGGTGACTGAGGGCACAGAGCTATGTTGTCTCATACACATGCTTTCATCTGAAAAACCCAAAGAATTCAACTGTCAACAACAAGGAAATGTTTAACTAAACAACCTTCACATACATTAAGTATTATCATGTAATTATTTGTGTATTGCATTATACATACATAAATGCATAGTGTATCATGCAATGATTTAAAAGTGTTTTTAACAGCTTTGTAATAACATGGGAAAATGCTTTGTCATATTAAGTGAAAAAATTATATAAATTTATATGTATAAGCGGATAATTGCAAAAATGTTTTGAATTATTTCTCTCTCCCTGTATCCACACGTGTATTAGTTTCCTGTGTCTGCCATAACAAATTGCCACAAACTGGGTAATTTAAAACAACAGAAATTTATTTTCTCACAGTTCTGGAGCTCAGAAGTCCAAAATCAAGGTGTTGTTGGCACAGCCACATTTCCTACAGAGGCTCCAGGGGAGATCCCACTTCTTGCCAATTGGTTGAGGAATTCCTTGGCTTGAGGCCACCATCAGTGCAATCTCTGCCTCTGTCTTCACATCCCCTTCTCCTCTTCTGTGGGTCTCAAACTCCCTCTGCCTCTCTTTCAAGGAAGCATGTGATTGCATTTAGAGTCCACCTGCATAATAACCCAGGAGAAACTCTTCCTCTCAAAATCCTTAAGTCACACCTTTTGCTACATAAGGTAACATTCACAGCGTCCAGGGATTTGACGTGGATTTCTGGGGCCATTTTTCCGCAACCACAACGCTCTTTGTCATGTGTTTCTGTGGTTCCTCCCATCAAGAGGTGGCGTCAACTGCCTCACTCCCTAAATCTGGACTGAGCCTGGGACTTGTTTTGGCCAAGAGGATGCAGCAGAAATGGTCTCTCGCCAATTCCTAGCCTAGGTCTCAAGAGACCTTGCTGACTTCCAGCCTCCACCCCCCATCATAAACAACAAGGAAATGTTTAACTAGACTAACAATATAAATTCTGTATTATCATGCAAAAAACCCTGCCTCCACCATGTGAACAGGCCTGAGCTGGTCTTCTGAGAATGAGGCACATGGTCTAGTCAACCCATCCTCAGCCTACAGCTGGCCAACTCCCAGAGGTGTGTGGGAGGCCATCCTTGGCCAGGCAGCCAACAGCTAATATATCAGCCGATGCAGATATATGAGCAAGCCCAGCTGAGATCAGTCAAGCCACATTCACTTAGAACCACCCAGTGCACCCACAGACTCAAGAATAATAATAAATGCTTAATGTTTCAATCCACTGATGTAGGCACCATAGTGCATTTTCTTTATTAAAAGAAAAATAACCACTACCACTTACTATCAGCATTTGAGCAGCGCAAGACTGACTGCATGTTATTTTACAAATTCAAAAGGGAACTTCATTTAAACAGCAAATTTAAACTTTCAACAAAACAACAACAACAAAATTTAACTCTACCTAAACACTCCTTATTTTATTGATCATCAGGTAAATACAGTAGAATCCTGAGCAGACTGACAAATCTGTTTTCCTCACAGGGCCAGCAGATTTATTGTCTGATGCTCAATCACCGGTAGACTGAAAATTATGCCATGGATGTGGCCAGCATCACCTGTTCTTTCTTCTTTAGGAGTTAAGGAAGATCAGCTGATTTTCATCTCCAAAATTAAGTTTCCAAAAGTAACTAATTTCAGTTGGATCCATAATTCGGATAAAAGCTAGTCGTCAGATTAAAATTTTTCCATGACTAAATCTTTGTCCTTACTAGCAGAACTAAATTGATTTAGAGTTCAAGTTTCTCAAAAATATTTTGGAAATGTCATTGTGTTCTCTGTGACATTATATGGCATTCTTTTACAGCTTTTTAATTGAATTCAATTTGCAATGGGAAATGAAACCTAATTCTCTTGGAGGTTTCTGGTAGATGTGGGAAAGTTCATCTGGGTAAAGAAAGAAGAAATGAGTCATGACAAAGATGCCGTAATATTGCAGAAGACTACCCAGGAGAGCTTAAGCTGACACCTCTAGAGTAGGGGTTACAGAGAGAGACAGGACCTCATTTCTCACAAAGTAAACTCCTCTCTCATACAGGACAACGAACTGACTATTTGTCACCAGCTTTTGGTTAAAACAACCTCTGAATACCCAAGATACCTAGAGAGATTCAAGTCCTAATGATATTATGAGGGCTCACTATGTTCCAGGTACAGTTCTTAGATTTTACACGAATAAGTTCAATTAACACAAAAACCCATGAGATGTTAATGAATAATTAATAATAATTCTCATTTTACAGAAAAGAATGCTGAGGCACAAAGTAACTAGCCTAAGATCACACAGTTAGAAAATGGCATAACTGGGATTCGAACTCATGTGTCTGGTCCTAAGGCATCCTCAACAATTCTGCTTTGCTGCCTCTCCTTCAAATCCATGTTCTGAAAAACCAACGTTCCAGATAAGCTCAAGTT
Source organism: Equus quagga (assembly GCF_021613505.1). Lineage (NCBI taxonomy): Eukaryota > Metazoa > Chordata > Mammalia > Perissodactyla > Equidae > Equus > Equus quagga. Next base: position 76,496,657 of record NC_060278.1, read on the forward strand.
TAAAAATCAATCTAAAGACTATGAACTTTTCAAAAAATAAAGAGAAAAAAATTGCAAATTCAAACAATTTTAGAGAAGCCAGAAAGGTCCTTGAGAAATAATCTGCTCTAGCCCCATGTTGGCAAATACCTGTCTAACTGCTCCTTCACAGACACAGGCTGGAGGACCGGCTGCATCAGAATCACAGGAAATTTTCAAATGCCCCTGACTACCATTGAGGATCACGACAGCACTCAGAACCCCCGCTGAAGTCATTCATTGACATGAAGTCTTGCCTCTTCCTAGCAGAAATTTCTTCTAGGTTAATTTGACCAGCCATGAAAAACAGCTCAGCAGAATTCTCTTTAAACAAAATTCTCCAAATTCTTAATCCCACCAGTGTCCTCTGGGTTCACCAAGTCAATTTCTTTAACTTTTCTTTCTAGAATGTCTACCATGCTAATGATCTTGACCGTTCCTCTTTGAACCCTCTACAATTTTTCTATGCCTCTTTTTAGCGTTGCCAAATACAGGACACCCAGTTAAATTTGATTTTCAGATCAACAACAAATAGTGTTTAAGTATGTCCCAAATATTACATAGACTATGCTTATACTAAAAGATGACTCCTTAATGACCTGAAATTCAAATACGACTGGATACTCTGTGTTTTTATTTGCTAAATCTGGCTATGGTACTTCTTTTAAATCTGTCAAAATCAAAATCCTCTAAATCAACTGTCTCAAACTTGAGCGTGCACAGAGTTACCGGGAAGGATGTAAAAACATAGACTCTTGGGTCCCACTCCCAGAGTTTCCAATTCAGTAGGTCTGAGGTGGGGCTTGAGAATCTGCCTTTCTAACAGGTTGCCAGATGATGCTGATGCTGTTGGTCTGGGCACCACACTCTGAGAACCAGTATTCTAATCCCTCAGTTTAGGGAGACCATGGGGAAGGAGCACCTCCAAGTCTGTAAAATCCCCAGCTAAACTGCATAAACCCAGAGGAAAGCGTGAAAGTCTCACCTATGCCCACCGAGCATGAGAAAATGCCTGACTTGAGAAGGTCCAGCCACTGTCATACTGTATTAGCTTCCCCCAGAAGGAAAAGATCTCTTTAAGGCTCAAATAAATTATCCTGAGGCAAGCTAGTCAAGGGACCCATGAGCCATCCCTTTGTTTTCATTTGCCCCTAAGAGAACATGCCCCTTGTCTGCAAGGAGGAGCCTAGACAGGGCTCCCTCCAAATTCCCCTTATTAAAATGTGATCTTGCAACCGTATGCATGGACCTTGAGGGTATTACACTAAGTGAAATAAGCCAGACAGAGAAAGACAATCACCATATGATTTCATTCATATGTGGGAGATAAACAAATACATGGACAAAGAGAACAGATTAGTGGTTACCAGAGGGGGGGGGGGGGGCTGGGGGGATGGGGCATAAGGAGTAAAGGGGCCCATATGTACGGTGACTGACAAATAATAATGTACAACTGAAATTTCACAGTTATAAACTATTATGACCTCAATAAAACAAAAAAAATTTAATTTTAATTTTAAAAAAACCATGATCTCTTCCTAATAACTGTTCTGTTTTATTCTCTGGCCTTTCTCCAACCTGTGAGCCCTGGTGAGTCTCCTAGACTATGAGACTGACCAAATAACTGTCCAGTCCCCCAGGCACAGTATTTGGTACAAAAGCCTGTGGCAGATTGCTTTGTTCCCTCCAATTAACAGCCTCCCTGTATCCTTTTCCTTTGTCATGTAACTTTGAAGTCTCCTCCCATTCTGACTCTGGGGCTGACCTTAGGACTTGTCTTGGCCAACCAAATGAAGCAGAAGTGCCATGTGCCAGCTGTAAGTCTAGAGAGCAAGAGGCCTTGCACTTCTGCTCTTTCTCTTGGAACTTTGCTCAGCTGCCATGAACAAGGCCAGGCTCACCTGACAGAGCATGAGAGACCACAAAGAAACAAGCTGAGTCACTCCAACTAAGGTCATCTAAGATTGGCCAGCCCCCAACCGACCCAAAAGCTGATCACAAATGCATGAGTAAGCCCAAATGAGCCTAGCCCACACCAGCAAAAATGCCCAGCTGGCCCATAAATTTGTGACCAAAAATAAATGTTGATTGTTATAAACTGATGTTCTAGGGTGATGATTATGCAGCATTATTGTGGCCATGGATAACTGATAGAGTGCCTGACATTCTGGTCATGCCTCAGCTCAACTCTCTGACTCTAATGACTTTGGCAAGACTCCTCCCTGCCTGACTCCTACCAAGACCTGCTCTTTAGGGAAGAAGCTATCCTCATTTCGGCCTCTCCAGGTTATGCCTTTGGCTTAAAGTCTCCCATTTCCTATACTCTGGGCATAGTCCTTGAATGCATCAGCTGATTCATTGTACAACTGTCCTGAATTGGACAACCATATTCAGTTGGTCAACAATGATCACAATTCCTTCATTTCCTTTTACACTTGGCCAATTGTGTTTCCCACTCTGCTTTTGGCTCACTGGTTTCTCTTACAGGGTTTTTATTTGGGGGGTGGGGGGTTGCACAAGCGTGTACATGCGCATTGCTAATGGTCTGCCATGAAAGAAATAAAAGAATGATTGACAAACTGACTTGCCAATCCCTGCTTCTCTGACATCAGGAATTGCAAAGAAGGTGTGTGAATGAGCAGGTAACAGAAATAGGGAAGAGCGGAGAGAGGCAATAGTATTCACTCCACCCATAACATGGTTCCTGGTAGGGAAGAAATCAGAGAAGCCTTCCCCATTCAAGTGGGCAGTTCCTTTGCAGTTAAAACAATAAAACTAATCCCACCGGAAATTTTTTCCAACTTATTTTTCATTTGCCTCCTGTTTTGCTTATATTTCAAAAATAAATAAATAAACCTAAATGTTTCTTCCACAGGTATTATCTTTCACTCCATAATCATGAGAAAAGAAGGGAATGGAGGAAGGAACATAACTGATACAATGGGCTGGATAAGATTTCTGTGACTCAAACAAGTCAATTCTTTGCTACCCAGGGAAGTTCTGATGTGTACCCCACACCATCAGAGCAGACAACGAAAGTAGAAGCTAAGTGGATAGGGTTGGTAGACTGACCTCATGTGTTTCTCTCCCCTTCCTCTCTCCTTCCCCCACAGATTCCCTCCAAGTCTTCGAGTGAAATGAAAGCAAAGGAATAGAGAAGAGGTGACAGATAACTGAAAAGAAGAGAAAGAGTCAAGAGTAAACAAGTTTAGAAAAGAGAGACCAAAAAGCAGGTATAAATCTATGATCTGAGATCAGAGCAGGGAAAGTTAGCAGTCCAGAAGACGGCAGGAGGGGCTCGCAAAGGGCATGGCTTGGAGCTACCTGGAGCAGAGGATAAGAGGAAGAATCGAGCTTAGACACAGCACCAAAGACTTAAAAATGGTTACATAAAAAGCAAACGCTAAAAGGCTGAGGGTATTTACAGTGAAGTGATGTTGCAAAGAGAATGGAAGGGAAAAATGAGCAGAAGGAGAAAAGAGGAAATAGTATGGTTAAGGAAATAATGAGACATACTTAACATTCAATACTACACATCCATTAAAATCAAGTTTGTAATGAATATATTCATATCGAATGAATATATTGCATGGGAAAATGATCATGATATAAGACGTGAAAAAGAACAAAGGAAATACTCTAATATTTGACAATGTAAAAGCAAGAGGATTGTTTAGAGCTGTAGGAGTGAAAGAAAGAATGTTCCAGGCAAGGACGGTGGATCAAACACCAACACCTTACATGGAGGGGAGAGTAACAGAGACTTTCAAATGTTGAAGGAATAAGCAATAGAGGTTCAAGAACACTACGTAAACTAACACAGGCCACAAACAAAAGGACTATATTTAGTAATGTAAGTATCAAAAAAAAAATCAAAGTAGATTGGATAAAGAAGATGTAGTGTATATATACATATAATATACACAGTGCAATACTACTCAGCCATAAAAAAGAAAATCATCCCATTCACAACAACTTGGATAGACCTGGAGGGTATTATGTTAAGCAAAACAAACCAGACACCATATGATTTTACTCATATGTAGAAGATAAACACACACACAGACAAAGAGAAGAGTTCAGTGGTTACTGGGGAAAGGGGGCTGGGAGGTGAGTACAGGGGGTGAAGGGGAGCACTTATATGGTGACTGACAAGTAATAATGTACAACTGAAATTTCAAATGTTGTTAACTATTATGAATTCAATAAAAAATAAAATAAAAATAAATAAGGAAAAACAAAAGAGAAATAAACATGGGTGAGATTTTCTCTTCTTTCTCCCCCTAATAACAACAAAAAAAATCAAAGTTGTCTTCTATATGAGTTAAATCATTCATTAAATAACAGCTAATGACCAAAACTGACCAACTGAGTACTGGAGGATGAAAATATAATTTAGCTTATAGCAATATCCAGCAGAAGGTTTTAAAACAGAAATGGTCACAGTGATTGCCTCCGAAGAACTGGGTGGGAAGGGGTTATGTGCAAGATTTAACTCATTTAGCATGTCTTTCTTCACTATTTCTTTTTTTTTTTTTACATATGCATACATTACTCATTAAAAATAAAACTAAGTGTTACACTTTCCCTACTGAATAACTAGTTAGCATAGATGACCCAGTTGGCAATCCAGAGGTACAGGAGGGCATTTTTTGAGATAAACCAGAAAGTCCCTCAAATATAATCTGATTGTCAGTGAGCACCACCATTTATAGCATGGAAGCTGCACTAAAAGCCCCAGTAATGAGGAACTGCTGACAATTCCACTTTCTTTTTAAGCCCTGGAAAATCATGGAGACAGATATTGTGTTATCAAAATCAGTCGAGGCAGCAGCCATCCAGAACTGTAGTGTTGCCCAGGGACAGTGTCATCTGTAGAGAGGACTCCAACGGTAAGAGCAGATTTGGAAATCAAAGGTCATCCTGTTTCCCAGCATCCTGCTCGGCACTGAAGGACAACTACGGGATTATTCAGAGCACTGCTAACCTTCGTGCTATTCCATTCCTTTCCTGACGAAAAACTTTCTTTGGCTCATCACTGCCCACTGCAGGGCGTCTCCAAGAGTGTTCCAAGCAATACTAACGCCTCCATTAGTTCTTATAAAAATACCAAGAAAAGAAAGAAAGGATCCCATGGAAAAACAAGTTGGAAAACATGGCATACTGTAACTCCCACGGGGAGATTCGCAGTCTTCATGAGAATGCTTTGGATTCTGGGAATCCTGTGGTAAAGAAAAGTGTCTAGCTTTGTTTAATTCAGCCTTTCACTTCTGCGCAAAACATCTATTAACACCTCTCGGAATTCCTCTTTGTTGAGCAAACTTTGGCAGTACTTCAGGTTTGTGTTCTTCGGAGCTGTGGTCGAGCGTGGTGCTTCTCAAATTTGGGCGTGCCTGAGAGCTTGTGAAAATCCAGACTGCGGGGCCTCATCCCAGAGGTTCTGAGACAGTAAACCCAATGGGGCTCGAGACAGGGCATCTCTAATAAGCTCCCAGGAGATGCTGCCGGTCCCTGAAGAGATACCTTGAGTAACAGGCTCCTTCAGGAAAAAGGCCCAATTCCTTAGCATGACATTCAGGTTCCTTCTTATTTTAATCAGAACTTCTTCACCCCGCTTTTCTCCCACAACTTCTCTGTGGTTATCTTCTGCTGCAGCCCGAAGAACCACTTCCTTTTTCCTATATCCTAATTGTTCTTTACCACCTCTAGCATCTCCCTCTGTCCAAACCCTTCTAACTTCAGGATCCAGAACAAACAGATGCTTGGCTTGTCTTTACCTTCTTTATGCACTTTACAACTTTCTATCCTGATTTGTAATTGCTTCTTTGCATTGCTTAACTTGTACTGTAGTCTACAAGCTGTAGGAAGGCCTATTCTGAGTCTGACTTATGGTTGTAGATGACAATATCTGGCAGAATGCTTTATAAATAGTAAGCCCTCAATAAGCATTTGATGAGTAAATGAATGCATGGCGAGTAATAGCAGCTGATGTGAATTAGGGGAGACCCTGATTAACTCTAAATTGCAGACAGATGTGCAATCCTGCTCTGGTTAAGTGAACTCTGCTAAATTCAAATTCAATTCAGTGGAAATCTACTAAGCACCTCTAAGGGCTTAGAAATTAAACTGCCCAAATGGTGTTGCAAGTTGTTTACTGCACAACATGAACAGTTGTATATGGTGGCCCAGGATAGAAATAAGAGAAAATCATCCCTAACCACACAGAGCTTATAAAGTCTACGGGCTGGGTGGAGAGACTCCGGGTGATTTAAACATACACACAAACACACACCTCATGATCTGGGAAGTGGTTATACGGGTGTATGTACATCCATATAAAAAGCCTTGAACTATGACTTATGCATTTCCCAGTATGTAAGATATATTCCAATAAATAAAACACAGTGGAGAAAAGTGAGGAAAAATAAAGTATATAATACAGGAAAGACCATGTTTTAAAGCTCTTATTTGGTCTCTTTTCACTCATTCTCTCTTAAAAGTTGTGGGAAAGTGATCCATTATTCCACCATCTATATTTCTGTGACGCAGTAAATGTATCATTAAGGAATTATTTAGGGAAGTTACTAGAATAAAAAACTGTCTTATAGGTATCATGATGACATACATAACAAGAACCACCTGTATGCTGTTGGGTAAACAACACGTATTTCAGTTGTCCTTCCTCATGAAAAAAAAGCATCATATTCTTTTGTTTCTTCCAGGCCAAGTTTTATCCAAAATCACAGAACCTAAGCCGCCTTTGGAGGAAACAGCAATTGGCCATTGATCTCATCTGACATTGTTAGTTTCCATAGAAACTCTTGTAGAACGCTCCTGCTTGTCTGGACTAAGTGCCTCTCCCATCAATTCAAAACGAGTCCAGGAAAACCCTGCCTTGGCGTCTGACATCTCCCAGCCCTGCTGTGTTGCAGAAGGACAGAAGAACACTTAAGTCAGCATCTGTTACTTTTATCAGAAGAGCTGTCTCCATTACGGACACACAAATGAAAGATTAAACACTGCTTTGTCCAATTAGCCTTGGTCTAAATAGGCTGTTCCCTGCAGGACTCTTGTAAAAAATGTTCCTGAGGATTCATATTGAAAAAAAGAAACAAAAAACAAAACGAAGAGGAGAGCCTGGATACTAGAAAAGGAACCCTGTGTCCTATCCATTTATATCATTACATAATTACCAGCAGCCTTTGAGGGTAACGTCGTTCTTTACGCTGGAAGGTTTTTCTTCCTTGCTCTGGGAGGGGACTAGCAGCATGAATTTCAGGCCTTGGAAGGAAGCACAGACCTACAGGTCATTTAAAGTTCTTAGTTTTATCTAGCATACATGCTCACCATAACCAGGTTCTCCTGTGCAAATGTCAAAACATCAAGAGACAAAATAAATCTATGATGTAAGAAGTCAGGAGAAAGGAAGAGATAGTAACATATCCTTTATCCCTTAAGGAGGGGATAGTCACTGGAAGAGGTCATGAAGAGGGCTCCTGGGGTGTTGGGAATATCCTCTTTCTTTTCCTTGTTACCCGAGTGCATTCGCTTCATTAAAATCCAATGAGCTGTCCACTTACGATCTGTGTACTTCTCTAATTGTATGTTTGTTATACTTCAATAAAGAGATTTTATAAACAAACAAATAGACAAACCAAGGCATCTAGGCAACTGAGATATCTGGCCTGGAACAGATAAAAGCAATCATAGCCTGCTAAGTTTCCTCCTGTACTCAACTGGAAAGGTAAGTTAATAACAAGATCCAGACCACTCACTTGTGAAAGATGCCAAAAACAGTGACTGTGGAGTCTAAATTATATTCATTCTTCTTCAATAAGAGTTTGTCCATGAAGCGTGTCTAGCCCAAGCCTTTCTTACCCACTGAATGATGTAAACCAACTCATGTCTGTAGGAGGCATTTATGGGATTCTCTGTCCAACAACCTGCCTCTGCATCTGGAAACTTTGCCAGCCAAGGCTGACTGGTCCTGCATAAGCCCCAGGATCAATTTTAGGTCATTCATTGTCTTCTCAGGGATTTTTGAAAACAGAATTGGGGCAGTGGTCTGTCTTTCTGGATGCCTAAATCTATAATACGTATAGTTTGTTGGCTGTTGGAAGTCATATTTCCACTAAAAGAAGAAGTCCAGACTACAGAAATAGAGTTGGTTTACAGCAATTGCAGTCAAGGGGTCTTAGACACTATTACATATTTTTCTGTAAAATATGGATCAATACATTTTAACACGTATTGTCTAACAGAAGCAAAGGTGAAGTCAAGATCCTTGACTTCTTAACCTCAAATGATATCTTCATCCACCCAACTTCAATCACCCATGCCCATGGGCATTTGATCTTGAAATCATCAGTAACTGTGCTCCCTTTAAAAGCCATGTGCAAGCACCCCTTCCCCACCCAATCATCAGTTATCTTCTCTACTATTATAACTCCAAGTCCAACAATTCCCAATCTCACCGAGACTTACCATCCATTGACTCTACCACTCTTTTGTTATCTACATCACAGTCCTTAGGCCTCTCTTCCCTTCTTATCCATCCTAAATTCCATTGTCCATCATGACTTACAACCACTCTTTACACCATTGCCTCATTCTCTCTCTATCATACTCGCTTTGCCAATTTCCTAACATGGTTACGCCTAACTCTCTGTCTACTAAGCAACTGTGGTCATGGAGTTGAACTGGGTGGGAGAAAAACTCACAGCCAAACAGACCAGTCTTCACTTTAAACTCACGACTACAAATCTCAAATGAACACCACAGATTGTCCAATAAGCCTTCTTAGGTATGCTGACTTATCTACCCTCTAAAACGATGATTTTATATGGTCTCCTGAAGTTTGTAGTCTCCCCTCCCTGTGCCCCTTTACACTGATAATATTGCCTCTAACCCAACTTCTTAAAAGTGTCAACATAAACAGACTTCAGTGCCTCACCTCTCTCTCTCTCCTCAGTCCACTCCAATGAGAATTCTTCCCTCTTGTCAAGGTCCTCAGTCACCTCCCTATTGTGAAATTCAATGGTCATCTTTCTGTTCTCATCAACCACCTCAACAGTTTTGATCCAATTAACCACTGTCTCCTTCTTAAAAACATTTTCTTCTCTGGGTGACAGCAATTCTACACTCTCCTAGTTTTTTTGATCTCTCCGGGCACTTACTTGTCCTCAGTTGTGACCTCTTATGCTTTGCCAATCTCTACATGTTGGAGTGACCTCAGGCTCTTCTCTGTGCATTCTCTCTTCCTAGGTGATCTCATACGGTCCTAAAGCTTTAAATGCCATCTATCTTTCCATTACTCACATTTCCCTTCCTAGCACTCATATATTCATATTCAACTGCTCCAGACTCATCCAACTGCTTACTTGACATTTCCACTTGAATACTTACTAAGCATATTAAACTTTAAAGTTTAAAGTGGAACACTTGATTTTTCAAAAAAAAAGGAAACTCCCATATTTTTCCTCTAGTCTTTCCCACATCAATAAATTTCTCACCAATTGTTCAGTCTGGCATCCTAGGAATCATCTTCAATGCCTCAGTTTCCCTCACTATCCATATCCAAGTCATCTGCTGCTGGCATGGCTTCCAAAATACTTCCCAAATCTGCCTACTTCTCTCCATCACCACTTCTGGCACTCAGGGCTAAGACACCATAGTCTTTTTTTCTTGTGTTAATCAAACAGCCTCCTAAATGGCTTATCTGCTTCCAATCTTGTCTCAAACTCCACACCTTCAAGTCATTCTCTACTGCAAGAGTGATTTTCTAAAATATAAGTCAGATCATGTCTATCAATGACTTCCCATTCCTTAGAAAAACGACAACAACTAAAAAAGAGATGTCAAAAATAAAAATCTCCTTGCCAACGTCTAAAGAGGATCCCACCATGTGGCTGCTGCCCACCTCTGACTCCATCACCATTCGCTCCCCCACTGGTTGCTGTTATTTGAATGCACCAACTCCATCTCTACCTTAGGACATTTGTACTTGCTGTTCCCTCTGTCTAGAAATTTCTGCCCCTAGTTCTTCACATAGCTGGCTCCATTTTATCCTTTGGGTCTTGGCTCAAATGTCACTTTCATAGCACGACCTTCCTTGACTATAAATCCAAATGACTCACCCCTCCCACCCCAGTCAGCCTCCATCAAATGATCTCTTTATTTTCTTAATGCTTATCCCTACATGAAATTGTCTTGTTCTTTCCTTTGCTGACTTCTTTTTTTTTTGAGGAAGATTAGCCCTGAGCTAACATAGCCACCAATCCTCCTCTTTTTGCTGAAGAAGACTGGCCCTGAGCTAACATCCATGCCCATCTTCCTCTACTTTATATGTGGGATGCCTGCCACAGCATGGCTTGACAAGCAGTGTATAGGTCCACATCTCCAGGATCCAAACCAGTGAACCCCAGGCCACTGAAGTGGAACATGTGAACTTAACTGCTGTGCTACCGGGCTGATAGCTGACTTCTTTATAATCTATGCTCCCTCTACTAGAAAATATTCCTCTATGAGATCAGAGATACATCTTGCTTACTGCTTTCTTCCAAGTGCTTAGAACAATGGCTGGTACATGGTACACACTCGATAAATATCTGCTGAATAAAGGAATAAATCACTGACATAAAATGCAAAAAATGACCATTTAAAAAACACTAATGAAGAGGGAACCATGAAGTTTTTCTGGGTCAGCATCATTATCATTTAATATTAAAAAGATGAAAACTGAAACTCATTTCTGAATTATCAAAACAAAACTAAAATGAGATGCATTTTAGTCCCTCCAAGCTGACTATAATTTGGCTAAGATGCAAAACAAAATCTGCTTCCATTTTAGCATCCCCAGCCTTTGACAATATGAATCACTGTCTCGAGCACTCCGGGGGCACGAATGACATCTGGGAATTAATAAACACTTTGATGCTAAAAGAAAAGAAGTTGCTCTCACTAACTTATATCCCGTATTGAATTCAAATAAACAAATGACAAACATATTTTTCTCTCAGCTTTCTCTTCTCAACAATCATAGAGTGAACAGGCCAAAACAGAATTTCAGCAGGTTCTGAATGACTCGATTGGACACTTCCAAATAATTTTAAGGGACTCCTTTTCTCCTGTTCTTACTTTTGTTCCCTCTAGAACTTGTCTAGTATACATAAAACATTACCCGCTTTCGAAACACTCTGATTTTTATCAAAGAACAAGATTTAACTGACGTGAATATACAAATTATGAATCACAAACCTGATCTTTACTCCTTTTCACTGCATCATATTGAAAATGACCTATTACCTTTACCCAGCTGTCATTACCGCAGATAAGCTATGGAAGTGAAGTTTCCACACTTCTGTTAAAGAATTCCCCAAATTTGGTTTTTTAATAGACGTTAGCTTAGTCACTTGAGCCAGGTCTGAAATATGATGAGACTCTTAATGGTTGACTTGCTTGTTCTTGCCCACTGTTTCTAACAATGGACAATTTAGAGATAAATATGCCTAAAATAAGCCCAATGGTAGCTTCTAGAAAGCTTTAATCTTTTCAAACCTATGTCCTCTTTTGATGATCATAAAAATTTTACATTGCCCTAATGGTAATTTCTGTTTTATGAGAAACATGGGCAATTCTCTCCAAACTGCCAAATTTACTGAGGTATATGCTAGAAGTAATAAAACGCACCCATGTAACTAGCACCACAATCAGAATGTTGCAACTTTTTCCATCAATATAAAAGTTTCTTCAGAACCCTTTGCCATCCCCACACCCATACCTCTCCCCCTTACATACACACACACCAGCCACAAGCAACCCTTCAACTACAAGCAAAATCTGTTTTCTGTCACTACGGATTAGATTTGCCTGTTCTAGAACATCCTATAAATGAAATAACACAGCATATACCCTTTTATGTACGGCTTCTTTCACTCAGTAGAACGTTCTTCTAGTTGGAGGTTCACTCAAGTTGTTGTTTGTATCAGTAATTTGCTCATTTCGTTACTGCTAAGCAGTTATCCCATTGTATGCATACATCATCATTTGTTTATCCATCACCTGTTGGTGGATATTTGGTTGTTTCCAGTTTTTGCTATGATGACTAAAGCTGCTATGAACATTCCCTTACAAGTTTTCATGTGGACATAACTTTTCATTCTCTTGGGACATAACCTAGGAGTAAAATTACTGGAATCATATGGTAAGTGTATGTTTAACCTCCTAAGAATCTGCCAAACAGTTCTTCCAGGTAACTGTACTAAAAAGTAGGGTTACTTTTGCTTTCCAAATATAAAACTTTAATACTGAAATTCTTAGACTACACACAAGTATCCTTTCTCTACCCACAAGATGCTAACAGGTTCTTCTCCATTCCCATGGTAAGTCACTGTACTGGAGTCATCCCACAATGGGGCTAAGGAGCAGCGGCTATACCCAGTATTTTTTTACATGAAATACTGAATTAATTAAATCAAAGGTTCCCTTAACAAAGCCCCATGTGGGTACCAAGGACTAGTAAATCTGGTGAGAAAGAGGTAACTCTCTTCTAAGAGGGTCTATATAAACCACATTCTCCCATATAAGGTTAGTTATGGTTGAATTTTCTCAAAATCCTCCCTACATAAGATCCCAGAGACTCTGTTCTCCTGTTACAGCTTCATGAGGCCTGTCCCCATGAGATAAAGGCTGGAGATTTCCACTAGGCTACCTTATTTCCAGAGGCCACTTTCTAAGTAGGATAAGGGAAGAAAACTGAGTTATCACTCAGCACTCTCCCAACTAGGATCACTCCTAATGACCTGTCTAGACCAAGCCATGCAGGAAAGTAAGACACCCACATTTGAAATAAATGTTTTGATTAAATTATTCATCCTGATTTGGGAATAAAGAATGATCACTAATAAATAAACGCACTTGTAACTCCTTTCCAAATTATTATGTTTTGATTCATGAATTTAAGCAGTCTATTATGAATATAAAATATAATAGGCCACGGAACTTCTAGTCAAATAATCCTTATCTCAAAGCCATTACCTCAAAGCCATTCACTTGAAAGGGTCTATTTACCCACCTCTTGAATCCAGGCCGGCCTGTGACTTGCCTTGGCAAATAGAATGTGGCAGAAATGATGGTGTGTGCTTTCACGTTCTCGCTCACTCTCCCTCTCTCCCCCGCCGCTCTCTCTCTATGTACTTTGCTACTGCCATGTGAATAAGCCCAAAATGGCCTGCTAGAAGGCAAGAGACCATCGAGGAGAAATGGGGCATCCCAGCTAACGCTATCCTAGATGAGCCAGCCCTCAGCATACACAGGAGTTGACCGGAGATCCATAAGAGAGCCCAATGGAGATCAAGAGAACTTCCCATCCAAGGCCAACCCAAACTGCAACCCACTAAACTGTAAAATAAATAAACAGTGGTTGTTTTAAGCCACTATATTTTTGGCATAGTCTGTTATGCAGCAAAAGCTAACTGATACATTGATCAGCTGGGAAAATAGCTTTTTGCAACTAGCAGTGGACAGATTCTCCTCCTACAACCGTTCCTTAGTCCTCATCATCCTGACCTTTGACCCACTTTTCTGGCTCACTCATCCTACTTTATCTAGGCTCTCCTTTACCCTATGCTGCCTGTTATGGGCTGAGTTGTGTCTCCCTCAAAATTCATATGTTGAAGCTTTAACCCCCAGTGCCTCAGCATGTGATCGCATTTGGAGATAAATACATTTGCAGCTGCTCCTAACTCCGTTCTAGTTAGGATCAGGCAAGAATCGTGAGTCTCTTTCTCATATCTTCCCATTGTCAAAGTGTCTACGGGTTAAAGCAGCTTTCTCCTGCCCCCTAGTAGCAATCTTTCAGCTTCTATTAGATAAGGACTTTAAGGGCCAACTGGAGATGTTTAAAGAGCAGTTACTGAGGATTCACAGATAAGAGTTATTTCCAAAAGGAAAATCCCACATAGTCCCCACAACTCTCAAAGGAATGGACCAGAGGTCAAACACACTGGAACAAATCTGACTCATCTGAGCAACCAATCCCAGCAAAATCACCTGCCCTCCTCCTCGCTCTGTCTCACCACCTTCTGACTTCTTCCTTATTTTGATGCCTATATCACAGCTTTCCTTTATATAAGAGGAGGTTTTCAAAAAATTGTTTATATAATTGAAGACAATGACTTATACAATTGAACACATGCATCAACCAGAGAACAATATCTAGTTATCACAGCAAATGGGAAGGTCAGACATTTGTTCTTTTCCAAAAGGCTCCCTTGGAATTCTAATGAGCAGCTTTAACCCAACAGCCTGTGCACTGGCTTTGCCTTGAATACCACCAATGCACTTCCCATAAAGGTTCCTAGGGAGTAACTCTAAGCAACAAAAGCTTTTGGATTCTAGCATGCCTATAATAAACCCCCATGCAAACACATGACTATTCACTGGATTGCTGTTTTCTCCTGAGGTTCAATACCACAGTTCAAGAATCACTAGAGGACAAAACAATAATAAAAGCAAAAGGAGGAAGAGCCTTGAACAGCCAAAATAATACTGGAAAAGAAGAACAAAGCTGAAAGACTCACACTTCCTGATTTCAAAACTTACTACAAAGACAGAGTAATCCAAATTGTGTAATACTGGCATAAGGATGGGAATATAGACAAATGGAATAGAACTGAGAGTCAAGAAATAAACTCACACATCATGGCCAACTGATTATTGGCAAGGATGCTAAGATCATTCAATGGGGAAAGAACAGTTTCTTCAATAAATAGTGCTGGGCCAACTGGATAGCCACATCCAAAAGAATGAAGTTGGACCCCTATCTCACACCATATTCAAAAATTAACTCAAAATCGATCAATGACATAAATATAAGAGCTAACAACCACCAAACTCTCAGAAGAAAACACAGGGGTAAATCTTCATAACCTTAGGCTTGGCAATGGATTCTTATAAATGACAACCAAAGCAAGAACAGTAACAACAAAAAAATAGATAAATTCAACTTCATCAAAATTAAAAACTTCTGTGCACCAAAAGACATTATCAAGAAAGTGAAAAGATGACCTACAGAATGGGAGAAAGTATCTTCAAGTCACATATCTGATAAAAATCAAGTATCTAGAATATATAAAGAACTTTTACAATTTAACAACAAAAAGGCAATCAACCCACTTAAAAAATGAGTGAAGAACCTGAATGGACATTTCTCCAAAGAAGATATGCCAGCAAGCACATGAAAAGATGCTCAATATCATTAGTCATCAAGTAACGCAAATCAAAACCACATGCGGTACCACTCCACATCCATTAGGATGGCTACAATAAAAAATGAAAAGGAAAATAAATGTTGGCAAGGATGTGGAGAAACTGGAACTCTTGTACATTGCTGACAGGAATGAAAAATGGTCCAGCTACTGTGAAAAACAGTTTTGCAGTTCCTCAAAAAGTTAATTGTAGAATTACTCTATGACCCAGCAACTCCACTCGTAGGTATATACCCAAAACAATTGAAAAGAAGGACTCAAACACATGTACATGCACATTCAGAGCAGCACTATTCACAATAACCAAAAAAAGGAAACAGCCCAAATGCCCATTAATGGATGAATGGGTAAACAAATTGTGGTACATACACACAAAGGGCATTACCAGTCAGCTATAAAAAGGAATGAAGTACTGATACATGCTATAAAATGGATGAATCTTAAAAACATTATGCCTAGTGAAAGAAGCCAGACACAAAGGTCATGTAGTGTATCATTTCATTTGTATGAAATATTCAGAATAAGTAAATCTTATTCTGCCATAAAGACAGAAAGAAGATTAGTGGTTACCAGGGGCTGGGGAAGGAGAAAGTGGGGGTCAACTGCTTAATGGGTATGGGGTTTTCTTTGGGATGATGAGAATATTTTGGAACTAGATAAACATGGTGGGTGCACAAGATTGTGAATGTACAAAATGACACTGAATTGTTCACTTTAAAATGGTTACATTTTTGTTATGTGAATTTATTTTCAATTAAAGCAAAAGCAGAAGGGAAAAGACAAGACAGGCAAAGCCCCTGGGCATGGCAGAAATGGAGCACCAGGAGAGGCACTGGTGCTGGCGAACACAATAGAAAGGGCATGAACACATGAGAAGGAGGTGGTTGAGATAGAGGGACAGTCTTCCTAACAGAAGAGTAGCATCTGTCTACAGTCTAGAATCCCTAGAAATGTCACTTTGTAACAGAGGGCAGAGCACCATTAGGTAGAAGAAGGACCCTAAAGTGAGGACAACCTGGTCCCTGGAGCCCCTCAATGCCAATCCTTTGCAGACCCTTTATTCCTTTACATTTGTACAGAAGAAAGAGCAGAGGACCACAGAGGAGAAGAAAGAGGCAAATTAACTAGAAATGAGCTCTGAGCCTCAAGAATATCCCTGGGAAAGGAAAATGGGAGTGAACATACTCAGTATTTACAATAAGACAGGTCTGAGGTATGCACGATCTCCTTGTAAAAGACTTCCAAAACCAACGAAATAGACTTTACAGATGGGCAAACCAAGGCCCCAGGTTTCAGATCTCACATTCTTCCTACTCCACCATAATGCACCCAGCCAGGTGAAGAATTATAAAAGTCCTCAGGAGCATCATCCAGTTTTCCAGGAAATTAATTGCTTGAGGGAAGTGAGTTTCACTTCTATTTTCCCGTTAGCTCAGAAAGGGCTCTTTAACATATCTGCTATGAGAAATTATCCAAATTCTCGACCACCATATTATTATTCATGGAGTATCAAAACATTACTGCTGCATTCAGTTTCTTGCTGCTTATTTTTTGTAAGAGCATTGCCTTCTCGCAGCTACCTGAATGCTCACTGGAAAACCACATGTCCTCTAGCCATACGGGAAGGGTCAGAAGATCATGTCAGCACTTTCACCAGCAGAGCCACTGGAGTCCTCCTCAAATGGCTCTCCTCCTGCTTCTGTGACACTTGATTCCCCCCACAGACCACAAAATATGGCAGGGAATGAAGAAGCTCATCTGCAAGGTGGTTATGGCCCAAGGTCACCAGCTAGTTCCTCTCCTGGAAAGGTTTATTTTAGTCCTGGGGCCTCAGCAAGCTGCCCTTTCCCACCTGAGGAGAGCAAACACAAGATCTCTGCTCCTCTTTTCACTTCAGAAAAGTAGTAAGGACTTTTCAAATGCAACCATTTCCACTGCCTTTCAACATTTTACTGATAAATCAAAAATACAAAATAAAAGGACTAGGGAGCTAAATCAGATTTATTTTTTCTTCCCTCTGACAGAAACAGACAAAACAAAGCAACATTTCCATTGCAGGGGGAAAAAATCCCTATGTCAGGTCTGGAAAAGATTCAGGAGGCTCAATTCAAAATGGGAGAGTATAGAACATATGAGGGGACAAGAAATTCTATCCTTGGAATAAGAAGTTCTTGCTGTCACAACCACAGGGCCCTTGGGAAATGACACACAAAAGCAATTTTTTTATCATCATGATTTCAACAGTAGCATACCCCAAGCAACACGTGAAAAGCCCAGTCAAAGAAACCAAAAAATATAAGGGCAACAGCTAAAACTTTCTATACTAAACTGTTAGACCTTTTCTAGTTTCTTCAAATCTTTTGGGAAACAAACTGGAACAAATACCATTGCTAACACGAATTTTAAAAGTCTGTATTGAAACTTTTTTTTAGACTGAAAAATAGGACAAACCTTAAGCTAGAGTGGAAAAATGACTTTTTTTTTTTTTCAGATGAATCCTACTATAATTTTACAGTTAATGCTTTTCTTCTCTAACATTTTATTTTAAAAATAAACAAGAGTTGAAAGATTTTTTTTCTTACAGTCAACAACCATATTCCCATTGCCCAGCTTTTTTGAATATCTAGCCCTTTATCCATCCCTCCACCCATCCAACAGCTCCTTTTTCAAAATGTATTTCACAGTAAGTCAGTCACAAAATTCAATACACTTCACCTCTAAACTCATGCTGCTGGCATTTTAATCATTTTCTAGTTGAAGATTGTGACTTTGCAAGAAGGAGAAAAAGGAAAGTACGTGAAAGCTCATTATGCACCTAATTTCAGGGCCCAAGATGAGGTAAAGATGAAATTCTGGCAAAGGATGGAGATCCTCCTATGAAAACCAGGAAGAAAAGGATATGGCAGAATGCTGACCCTGGCAACTGTTAGGAAAGTTATCTTTCAAAAGTCATGGTGTTGACCCCAAGCCCTTCCTCCCTCCTCTAGGCACTGTGGGAGCAGAAGCCCAGTTGGCCATGGGGACTAAGAAACAGACAGCCACCCTAGAAATGGAAAAACTGTGAGAAAAACCTTGCTGTTGAGCAAGATAGACAATCCTCTCTTCTGAAGAGGACATCTCTGGGTGATAAAGGTGTGCCCCTTTGGTAGGAGGAGTAAAGGGTTAGAAAATTCTTCTTTCCCTTTGTTTTTGCTCTTTTTCTCTCTCACCACTCAATTCCTCCACAAATCAAGAAAGGGAGGTGAACATTTGAGACTGGGATGTAAGCACCACTTGGGAATGCCTCTAATATTAAAGACTAAGTGAAGATAATGAGAAATGGATGGGAGACCAGGGCTGGGCATTCATTACTCAAGCAGAAGAATTTAAATTTTCTTAAGGGCAGCCAGTCCAGCTCACCAGATAAAGGAAGAAGAGAGCCACTGTGCAGAAATGTGCCCAGGAATGAATGGTATCATACTAGAGCATTCCCAGACGATGGCTAAAGGAGGTAAGATGCATACAGTGGTGGCACTGGAGATGGTCCCTGTGGCAAATGGTTATCTCCAACATTCTCTTCATACAATGTGACTTTAACACTCCTCCTGCTGAGACGTGGGCTTTTAAGTCTCCTCCCCTTGAAACTGGGCAGGCTTGTGACTCACCTAGAAACAAATAATGTGATGGAAATAATGCAGCATGACTTTCAAGGTCAAGTCATAAAGTGATGCTGCCTCCACCTTGTCGACTAGAATCATCACACTGGAGCCCACATAAGCAGCCCAGCTGCCCTGGAGCCACCATGCTGTGAGGAAGCCCACAGTTGCCCATGAAGAGAGACCACATGGAGAATTCCTGACACTATATGAAAAAAGAGGGAGCTGAGTCAGCCGCCAGCTTCTCCATCCTCTTGCTCTTTCAGCTTCAGATGCCATCTCAATGCAACTGCACGAGAGACCCCAAGCCAGAACTGCACGATGGAGACTCTCCCAAACCCCTGACCCATGGATAAAGGGAGAAGTGAAGAAGTGATGGCTGTTGTTTCACACCACTACATTTTGGAGTGATTTCTTACACAACAATAATAACTACAACAGACCCCAGCATATAAACTGGATAATGATGATACCTCACTTCATCCACTGCGAAATCTAAGTCATTGAACCTGGTATCTAGCTAGCCTCTAATTACCTTTCTTACTGTGTATCTAGTACTCTAGCCTCATCAGTTTACAAACAACTACCCAAACTCTTCTAGAACCTTCTTCCCTAATACATATTATATACGAATACACCTACATATTTTTCTATTGCCGAAGATGCCCTCCTTTCCTCTTTACAATCTTTCTACATTTTACCCTTCATTTGAAATCCACTTTCTTCCAAAAAGTGACCCTCCAAAAAGTGATCACCTCCTGAAGGTGATCAGTGACAATTTAGCTTCCAAACCTCATCATTTTAAGCACAATTTGTGCCTACAGGGCATTAAGTTCAAAAATGCAAGGGGAAATGGCTCATCAAGCACAGATTTGTTCACTTTCTTTGGACAACAGTGCCTCCTCGTTTCTTTATTGAACAGGGTTACCAAGCTGAGAGATTCAGGAGCGCTGACAAAAAGTCTTGTCTCAAAGGAAGGAAACCGCTTACCAGAATTTTTCTATAACATTCTAAAGTTGCACTGTCCAATACAGTGCCACTAGCCAAATGAGCCTTCTGAACATCTAAAATACGGCTAGTCTGAACTGAGATTTGTTCTAAGTATAAAATATACACCAGATGAAAAAAATGTAAAATCTCAATGTTTATATTAATTGTTGAAATGATAATAATTAGGATATGCTGGGCTAAATATATTATGAAAATTAATTTCAACTGCAATTGTGGACTTCCCAGCCTCCAGCTCAGATTACTCGAACAAGCTTTTTTTTTTTTTTAACTTTTTTAATGAAGCTACAGAAAATTTAAAACTACATATGCTGCTCACATGATATTCCTATTGGACCACACTTTTATACTACAGTGAATTGCAGGTGTCCCAAGGAAACACCACATATATTTTCCCGAAAATAAAATACTCTTAAAGGCAAAGGTGAAATACTAGGGAATAAAATTTAAAAGGACGATTAAAAGAGATGAGAATGAAAAATAATAGAGTTAGCATGTATGCTTGGAAATGCTTCTAGCAAGAATAATTGCCAATCATACAATCATACACCATCCTTGCCTGTTTTCTCAGGGCCCCAAAATCATTATCCATGATGACATTCATCTAAGGAAAGCTTTGAAATTTCAGACTTTATTTTTTAACTCTAATATATGTAAAAATTCTACTCAGTGAAAATTACTTAGGTGTCTCTCAACACTGCAATCACTTTAGGACTTACATGTGAGAAGCAATACCTTATTACCTTCTCAAAGAAAGAAATGAATTTATACAGCTTCGGAAAGTGCTTAACTTGCACCAGGAAATGGCCTAAGGGATGAAAAATGTGCCTGTAGGAGTGAGGAAGTGAGTGCAATGGCATGTGTCCAGGCAGAGCAGACACTCCAGTGTCCTGTCCAGATACCATGGGGTCCCTTTTAACTGTCCTCTGTGCCCATCGCCAAGCTTTCACGTGCTTTGCTTCTAAGAAATGGTACTTGCAAATTTCTTAAGAGGAACATCCTTCAAGTACTGGAGCTGTTTCACCTGCAGATGCAAAGAGGCAAGTGATGCCAAGTTTACAGCTCCTCTCCCACCAGCCCACAGCCAACGGCGGATGCAGGAACAGGAAAGCCCAGCTCTCTTGCCTTGAGCAGAAAGAACAGACTCTCAGGAGCAATTATACTCCAGAGCTCCCCTAGGGATCAAGCTGAGGCAAGGATATTGCTGGATCTTTCCCCCTGCTTGGCTTCTTCCCTTTACCTCTCCTTCCTCAACTCACTAGTTTCTCCTGGGAACACTGCCTTATTAAAACAGTTGTGCAGAAATCCTCATCTCGGGTCTGCTTCTGGGGAGCTCAACCCAAGACTCTTATCAGGCATGAATGAGCTCTAAGAAAACGTGAAACCAGATTCTTGTTGTTGTCGTACCGTGGATAAGAGTTTCTATAACACTTAAGAATTTAAGGAAACCGTACTAACCACAGTTTAATAAGCAAGAAGTATCTTTGTTCCTAAAGAGCATTGCAGCAGCCCTAGAACATAGGTCTTAGACTAGAAAAAAGATGCTAACAACTAGAACAACAACTATATCTCCAGGTGTGAGAGAAGCAAGGGTAGCTTTAAGGCTCCAAAGAAGAAGCAAAAAGAAAGACAATTCAACATTAAAGTTTGGTGAGTTTCATACCAGACACTAAAGTTAAAAATTCTGTATAGAATCAACACTTAAAAACAATTTCCAATCATTCAGAAAGGAAGAAAGCACCTCCAATGTTAGGTAAATTTTTCAAGAGAGTAGCGATATTTCAAACTGAAATACTACAGGGGAGAAAGTACCAAGGGTT
Organism: Equus quagga; assembly: GCF_021613505.1. Taxonomy (NCBI): domain Eukaryota; kingdom Metazoa; phylum Chordata; class Mammalia; order Perissodactyla; family Equidae; genus Equus; species Equus quagga. The sequence goes on from NC_060278.1 coordinate 76,518,404, forward strand.
GTTTTCTTTCTTTTCATGAAATTTGAAGGCAGCCTTTGGTTTGACCAGACTAATAAATTTTTCTTTACCAAGAGTCACTCTGAAGCTAGACATTAAGGGTGAAGATAATTCATCCCAAAATAGTCATTTTGTTCTCTATATAAATATTTTCTACTTTAGGAGTTAACTGCCTAACAATGATAAAAAGCTAAGTTGAATGTGACATTAATAAGCAAGATCCAAAATACATCTTATGCCATTATGGGAATTAAAATATATTCTGCATGCCTATTGTGGATGGAATAGGCCTAAGAAAACATTTAGAACTAAAGTACCGTCCACTGTTGGAATCATGAGGAGATAAAGCAGGCATTCAGACGAAACCAGAAAAGTTCAAGTTTCAGGGTCTAAATGTTTCCAATTTTGAGTAGAGGAAGACATTATAAAAGAATCAGATTTAAGTTCGATGTAAAAAATATCCTCATCATACAAGATATCTAACACTCGAATGTTGCTAGAGTAGAATGGTTTTATTTTTAGGAGAGGATGGAGGGAAATATACAAGAATTCCCTCTTTGGGAGGAGGGCAAGACTAACACAATGACAGCAATCAACAATCTGGTGACACATGGGGCGCCGGGTCCAATAAGGTCCTATTAGGTGTGATGGAAGAGGAGCCCACATACAGCATTAGCTGTCCCAGGGCCGAATGCCATCCAAAGTCTTTGTAAAAATCCGATGCATGCCATTTACACCACTTAATATAGAGAAATTTCTTCTTGGAACTTAAAATATTTAACAAACAACTTCTAAGATCTGGTTTGGGTTTTTTTGGTGGGGGGGGACTCTTGAATCAAATGTTTATTTTCACTAAGCACACAATTGTTCATAGGAACCATTCATAATATTGTTGATGAACAATGACTTATTTTTTAAGAATAATACAACTATTATACAGAGAAAGTAGATAGTCCAGAAAAATGTAAAAAACAGATGTCATGTCTACTAAAGTCCCTAAGAATTATTCAGGCCCCAACTCTGGTTTGCCTGCTAAGCCATGGTTTATGAGTCACCCTTGGGGAGCAGTAAAATATAGTGCACTTGACTAAAAATAGGTAGGAACATTCAATAATAAATCTACTTTCTTGATATTCTTGTGTCATCATTAAATACTGATCACTAGGAGGAATGTCAGGTAGAGTGATTCTTCCTCCCCTCACAGAAAGGCCGGAAGAAAATCAGCCACGGGCCCTGCCAGAAGGTAATGGAGTGTCTGACACAACAGGCAACAGAGTGAAGAGAGTATCATCGATTTGAAACGTCTGGGACCTGGAGTTCACCTATCAGGATGAACAGTGAAGTTGCTGGTTATCTTTTTCAGGTGATCACTATCAAATGATTTCATGTCCCTTAAAATAAAAAAATGATACAGAGTCCAAATTTTTTACTTCTAACAGCAATTAGAAAACAACAATTTGATAAAGGGGTCAGAAAAGAACACTCATATTCACTAGGATTCTGCCTCTAGAACAAAGCATCGGCAAGTTATAGTTAATAAATAAAAAGAATTGGCCATAAAAGGTATTTCCGATTTCCACCTTAGCATTTCTTTAAAAGTGTGTAAAATGGAACTTTAGAGGGACATTGAAAGAATTTATTGACATCATTTCCATAGGTGGCTCCCACAAAATGGAGGGTGCATTCCAGCTGACACTGAGCATAGTTGTGCTTTTCCACATCTGTGAGAATCTTCTTAAACAAAATGTGCACAGGATTAAACACAAGCCACATACATTTCTCCTCAGAAAGAATTGCAGAAAACAGTAACTTAAATAATACCTGATGCTTACTAAACACAGGCAATACCACCACAGACAGCAAGTAGAAATGCTAGCAAAAGGTGAAGTGCCCAAGGCTGGTGGAATGAATAAAACTCAAATCTAGAAAATTCCAGAAGATTAATGCTCCGCTACCTGAAAGAAAATGTCTGTGAATCTGTTTGAGATATGACATCTGTTTGAGATAGGACATCTATGTGAATGAAGAAATTCATTTTACAGACTGAAAGTTCTAGAACTTCAAAACTAGCAACTCTTAACCACAGTATGCAGAGTACTTACCAGGTGTCTCTGGACCCACTCCAAGTGATGTCCCCTTAGTCAAATCACAGCGCTGTCCTCTGTGAAAGAGACAGAGAGCAGAGAAAAATCAATGTAAAGGACTTTTAGAATTCTCATGGAAAGAAACAGCCCTTTGCACTTCAAAATCAGAATCTATAATATTTGATTAAAAACATATCAGAAAGATGCATTAATAAATTAGTGACATTAGTTTCTAAATGAACAACAAAGACATACAGTCATCAAATCAGGAAAATTACTGCTACACCCAGCCTACAGGATGATACTCTCTCTCCTAAAGCTGCTGATCTACAGTTCAACCTCTTAACTTATCAAAATGATTCAGCAGCAGTTGAACAACACAGCTATCCAAAATCTTCTAGAAGTAAATATAATGATCTTTTCCTGATTAATAGTAAAATGTCCTTAGATGAACTGTAAGGAACCTTTCAAAGAAGAGCAGTGCTGAATAGGAAGGATTTACAACAGAATTGCATCTATCTACAAAAAGAGTCAATATTTTTGATAGGTGTTTATGTATTGTCTTTGTTAACAAGTTGTCTATGAAGATTCTGGATTTGACATTGGCTTTCTGGTTTGGTTGAAATTTAGATTTTAAGATCTTTCCACCACTGGTGTGGGGAGTGGAGGGTGGTGGCGTTCCAGATGGTGTCAGAAGTACCTAGAAGCAAGAAAAGCCCATTTGCATTTGGAAAGAAGGTAGAAGCAGAAAAATTGGCAATCAGGACGTGCAAAAATGATGTCTGTAAAATCTGAACTGGGATTTTGTGAAGGTCATCATCTACATATACAGATCTCCACAGTAAGGACCCAGGTAGAATGGTACATCCTCACAATGCAAGACTATGTCATTAAAAAGAAAGACGCGAACCTGGATCTATACGGACAGGTATGGAAAAAAATTCTCAGGTCATAGTATTAATTTTTAAAAAACTCAAGTACTGTAATAATATGTGTACAATGAGCCCATTGTGTTAAAAACAAACCTCACTAATCTATGTGTAAATACACAGACGTAAATGTTGTTACACGCAGAGAACATATCTGGAGGGATAACAAGAAACTCTTCAGTGTGGCTGCCTCTGGAGAACTGGTACTGAAGGAAGGTAAAAAAAGGCCTTTGTATTTTAACCTAACATTTAACCATTATGTAATATTTTACCACAAAATATACTACTTTTATTATTGAAATCTAAGAAGAAAGAATCCAATTCATCCTAAACTCTCTATGGAAAGAAACATTCCACTTTAAATGTACAGAATTAGAAAGCCTACAGCATCAGGTACACTTACTTAACTAATTAAATGAATATTTAGTATGACCCAGGATCTCAGCATGAATTGCATTATCATATTTAATCCACATAAAACCTCTAAAATGTATGTACTGTGATTATTCCCATTTTACAGAAGAGAAAACTGAGAAGTTAGGTGACTACGAATCACACAGAGCTGGCATTCAAACCCTGATACCCTGGCCCATGTTTAGCCTCTATGCTACTGTCTCCTCCATGGCATTTACCATATTTTCAGTATTACATTTATATTTTTAATGATATATTAATATGAGACAATTTATTCCATGAAGACAGGGATTATGTGTGTATTGAAAGGCATTATGTATATCCCCACCACCTAGCATAGTGCCTAGCACACAGTAGGTGCTCAATAAAGCTTTGTTGAACAGATAAATAATTAAGTGGCCTGCCTAGAGCTTGAAAGTTAAACTACATAACAGTTTTATGCCTCCATGAGTTGTGAAACAAGCTGAGTTCCAAAAAAGCTCATTGATTAATGACCCTGCCATATCATGCTCCTCATTTTGAGAAACCACTTGCTGCCCAAGTCGTTCTGTAACCAAAGACTGGACACATGTTTTCCCTTTCCTTCTCTAATTCCCTAAGTGATTATCCAGCATAAAACTGATGCATTGTTCCATAAACCTTTCTCATTCTCTGCCTGGCTAGGATATTGCAACACTGGGGAAAGCCAACGCTGAAATACTTTACAAAAAAGTGAAGGAGTAAAAACAGTTTGTCATGAACTATTTAGCTACTGGCATATGGTAGGCAAACTATTGTAACTGACTTGGTGTTGTAGTCATACATGAACCAAGGCTCAACATACCTACTTTTTCATTCTAATATTTTTACTCTAGGTGTTGAAGAATTTAAAAGGCGTCTTTCATAAAGGAGAGACTCTGTGGACGAGTGAGTGTGTGTGTCTGTGTGTCTATGTATAGGGCTCTGTGAATCTCTGTTGTGTTTGTGTCTGTGTACGCAGTTGGTCTTTCAAAAGAGGAAAGATATTTTTCTGTAACACAGAAGGAAAGCTAATAAATAGTTAGACAAAATCCCCAAATCCCAACTTCTATTAGTGCTAGTGTAAACAAAATCTGTTTTTCATCTAACAGGGGTGCCAGACTATTCAACGGGGAACGACAGTTTATTCAACAAACAGTGCTGGGACAACTGGATATCCACATGCCAAGGAATGAAGGTGCCTCCTACCTCACACCATACTCAAAAATTAGCCCAAAGTGGATCACAGATGTAAATATGAGAGGTAAAACAATAAAACTCTTAGGAGTAAATTAATACAGGAGTAAATCTTTGTGACCTTGGGTTAGGCAATGTTTTCATAGATATGACACCAAACACACAAACGACAAAAGAAAAAGTGGGTAAATTGGACTTTAACAAATTAAAAAAAACTTTTGTGTTTCAAAGGTCACCATCAAGAAAGTGAAAAGATAACCCATAAAACAGAAGATTTTTGCAAATCATTTATCTGATAAACACTTGTACCCAGAAATATGTTAAGAACTATTAGAACTCAACAATAAAGGGATAAATAACCCAATTTAAAAATGGGTAAATGATCGGAATAGATATTTCTCAAAAAAAGATATACAAATAAATGAAGAGATGCTCAACCATCAGAGAAATGCAAGTCAAAACCACAATGAGATATAACTTCACACCCAGTACAATAACTATAATCAGAACACAGACTATAAACAAGGGTTAAGGAGAATTTGGAGAAACAGGAACATTCATACAGTGCTTCTTGGGACAATAAAATGGTGCAGCCACTTTGGAAAACAGTCTGGCAGCTCCTCAGATGGTCAAACATAGAATTCTCTTATGGCCCAGTAATTCCACTCCTAGGGATGTACCCAAGAGAAATGAAAACATGTCCAAGGAAAAAAATTATATGTACTTTTTCATAGCAGCATTATTGATAATAGCCAAAAAGTGGAAATAATCCCAATGTCCGTCAACTGGTGGATGAATAAACACAATGTGGTATATTTATACAATGGAATATTATTCAGCAATAAAAAGAATGTGACACAGATACATGGGACAACATGGATGAACCTTAAAAAAACATTATCCTAAATGAAAAAAGCCAGTCACAAAAAATCGCATACTATATGATTCCATGTATATCAAACATCCAGAATAGGCAAACCCACAGAGACAGAGGGCGGATAAGTGGTTACGCAGGACTGGAGAAGCAGGGAAGATGGGGAGTGACTGCTCACAGGTGCAAGATTTCTCTTTGGGATGATGAAAATGTTCTGTCATTAGACTGTGGTAGTAGTTGCACAACTCTGTGAATCATACATCTTAAGTGGGTGAATTTTATGCTTTGTAAATTATATTTGATTAAAGCCTTTTGTTTTTTTTTAAAAAGGCTGCATTTCAGTGAGTTTGCCAGCAAATATTAGTTGGCTTCTTTCAAAAATGACAAAACACTTATTCACGCTCTTTAAGAAAACACAGTAAGTGGTGAATATTTACATTTTTAGAAGACTTACTATTGTAATTCTCCATGGGATTCCTTGTGATGGGAAATACACACAACTGTATTCTATTCTCACCAAAGAAACCTACATGCACAGAACTGCCTTTGAACCATAAGAAAGCACCGAGATCTTACTGCAAATCACCACTAATAACAGATGCCATGGAGTTTGAGATGCAGTCTTATTTCAAAGCAATGGGGACCTTTAGCCAAGGGTGAGGTTTTTATTTCTCAGTGGAGGAAAAAAACCTACAAATATTTGAGAGTGACATTGCCAGGCCTGATTTTGTGAATCAATATATCTAATGCCCTCCCCAAGATATTCAATATTGAGGCTTCGTTTTCAAGTGAAGAATAACTGGGCAAGAATAATTGGCCAAAACAGATCATTTCATTCTGATCTACTACTGAACACGGAAATTTTTGTTTTGCAAACAAACAGAATGTTAGAGAACAGTTATATCAGTGAGTTTGTGCCGCATAATGAATCACCTCAAACCTTTGTGGCTTAAATCAATAACCACTTATTTTGGTTCACATGGTAGTCTCCGTTTGCAAATAGGCCCCATTGAACAAGCACTTTTCAAGCCTCTGCTATGTCACATTTGCTAATACAGCATTGGGCAAAGCAAGTCATGTGGTTAAGCCGAGATTCAAAGCATGGAGTGTCTCCCTTCTTGATGAGACATTGCACATTGCAAGGGTGTGGATGTAGGGAGGGAAAAACTTTGTGGCCATTTTCGCAACCTACCACAGCATTGCATCCCAAAGTAGAACACACTGCCACTAACGGTCCACAGCAGAGATGCTTTATAGTTTATTATTCATGGTATTGTTTACATGTAAAATACAGTTATTCTACAATGGTAGATGGAGAGAGAATGTACAGCGCACATACTTCAGCACTTAACTTCTATTTATGGAAAATGGTATCACTTTTCAATTGAACTTAATTGTATCACTATAAATACAGTTCTTTATAGCTATTTACCACAGTACTGTTAGCACTTACCATAGTTTTTTTTTTTTTTACCAGTTATATTTTCTTTTTAAGCAAACCTATTTAAGTGGAATTGATGAGTAATAAGTTCAGGTGAAAGACAGATTTGGCCAAATCCATAAAAGTGGCTCACGAATAACTCAAGTGTAGAATCCAGTAGCATAGGCCAATGCTTCTCAAACTTCGACATGCATACAAATCACCAAGGGATCTGGGTGAAATGCAGATTCTGTTTGAGACAGGTCTGAGGCGGCGCCGGAGATTCTACAGCTCCAAGAAGCTCCCAGGTGATGCTGATGCTGCTGGTCCCAGAGCACGCTCTGAGGAGCAAGCACGTAGGAGAGGAGCAAAGGCCTTGCAATCAGATAAAGTTGAGGGCAATCATTTACCAGCTGTGGGGTCTCAAGCAACTGACTTCACCTCTCTGAAACCACCTCCTCATCTGTAAAATGCAGGTATTGTGGAGGCCCATCTCAGACGTCTGGGTGAAATGAGATAAGAGAGGCAAGGCACCCAAGACAGCACCAGCCATACAGAAGGCATCAATGCTGGCTTTGTTCTTTCAGAATTAATGACTTCCAAAATAGTCCTCAAATGGAATTGTAAGCTTAAAAAGGTAAATGGGTGGGCTGAAAGGATGTCGTGTTACCCCAGAGAGTACCATATCACAACATTAAAGGTAACTGCATCTTAGAAACACATTTCACCAATGTAATCACATTTGATATCTTCACATATGGTATAAATAAGTTTGTCTCCCCAGAGCCACTTATCACATATTTATCGAGCACCCACTGTATGCCAGACACTGTTCTCGGCTCTGAGGACACAACAGTAGACAAAGCAAACAATGCTCGGGTCCTCATCGAGCTCACACCCTCCCATTCTCTCAGGCCCCCAAATTGCTCACATACACTCACTCCTCTAAGCTGCAGAGAAAGAGAGGCTGCCGTGGGTCTGAGCTGGCCACAAACATGTTAACATGTCCCCAGGATGACCTTTTAAAGTTTGAGCTGGTTGTTAACATTTAAAATATGAGGGATTTCATATAAATCTCTGGAGCCCCAGCTTCTCTTGGAAATCTGAAAGACTGAGCAACACGGACCCAGAGTGCCACAGGTTTGCCAGGCACTCGAAAGAGACTGCCTGGGTTCTCCAGTTCCCCACAGCCCCCATTCCCCCTTCATTTCTACCCAGAAAACTGCCACACCCACCTTCTCCTGCTCCCCTTTCCCCCGGTGCTGAGTTAGTGAGCTCTAAATGAAAGGCAGAGTCAGCAACATTTACAACCACACAAGGAAGGCAATTCCCCATTTCTACTCTGCACACTTTTCCTTTACTGTCGTGCAAGAAGTGTTCAGCAAGAGGGCAATTTAGTCATTCCTCTGCCCCTCCCTAAGTCTAAAACTGCCAGTTTGAGAAACTGTTCTAAACTCTGACCAGAAAAGTTATAGCTCCTGTATCTGTCATTTACTGTGGCTAACGGGCTCTAAAATGTATAACTGGGGGTCTTTTAGGAGGTTATTATGAGCTATTTACGGATGTTATTTTTTCTCTAAATAATGGTGATGGCTTTACAATTACCCACCTACATTCTTTTGCCTGGTTTTGCTTGTGTATTGGTTTTCTACGGCTGCATACAAACTGCCACAAACTTCATGGCTTAGAAAACACATATTTAGTAGCTCATAGTACCGTAGGTCAGAAGTCCAGGTACAGTTGCTGGGTTCTCCATTCAGCATCTTACAAGTCTAAAATCAAGGTGTTTACTAGGCTTCCTTCCTTTCCGGAGGCTCTGAGGAATAATCTGCTTTCAAGTTCAGGCAGGCTGTTGGCCAAATTCACTTCCTTATGGTCACAGGACTGAGCACCTGTTTCCTTGCTGGCTGTCAGTAGGGGGCCATTCTCAGCTTTCAGACGCCACTCACTCTCCTTGCCACACGGCCCCCACCATCTTCAAAGCCAGCGATGGAGAATCTTCCTTACACGGAATCCCTCTCTCTCTTTGAATCTTTCTTCAGTTCCTTTTAGGGGCTTAGCTGATTAGGATAGGCCTAAGGACAGGCTTTCATTCTTAAAGTCAACTGTACCAGGTAACATAACCTAATCACAGGGTGACATCCCACATAGTCATAATCCTAGGAATTACACAGGGTGTGTACACCAAGGTGTGGGAGTCTTGGGGCCGTCTTCAAATTCTGACTACTACACCAATTACTAGCGTGCATTTGCCGTCTGCATGCATTTTTCTTTTCAGTCTGGGAGTTGAAGACATGTGACAAGAAAGGTTAACTAGCCAGCTGAGAGGACATACGAAAGTTAAAACAGAGAGCATGTTTGTAACAATTTTCCCATTCATCTCTAGAGTAGTTAAGGTTGTTAGGATTCCATTACCTAAAAATGCATGTATTACACCAAATTCCAAATCTACATGAGATGTTTCTCTCCTTTAACTTAAACCAAACCTTATGAAACTGGATGTCTAGAAAATTGACATTCTAGAAGAAGGACGAAGAAGAGGAGACAAAGACAAAAAACAAAGACACAGTACCTAGAAGGACAAAAAAATAACTTTTTTAAGACAAGTATCCAAATAACACCATGCGATGCAATTTTTTAAGATAAATTATATTTTCTGAATGGTGTCAACAAATTTAACTGCTTTTTCACTCAACTGACTTGGTTATTTGGAAGTTACACAGAGGCAACACGTATATAACCACAGTAATATTTAAAGGAAAAGGATAAAGATAATAAAAAGCATGCTTAATACATCCACAAGCACATGGCATATTAGTTAAGATGTTTTTTCACAGAAAAAAATTGAGAATCTTTAAGAAATCTTCAAAAACATGTTTGGTCAGAGAGAAAAATTGTCTGACAGGTTTGGAAGAAGTAAAGTATGCAATAACAATTATAATAATTACCAATTAATGAGAAATTACCATGTCCAGGTAGTACTCTCAGTGTTTTATGTATATTAACTCACGAAATCTCACCAGACTCTATAGGTAGAAACTTTGTACGGATGAGGACACAGAGGCACACGGCGGTTACATCACTTACCCAGAGCCGCACAGCAAGTAAGCAAAGGAGGATGAATCCAAACCCTGGTGATCTGGCTGTAGGACCCTTGCTGTTAAGAACCACGTCTGCCTGCGCACCCATCTGTGCTTCCTCGTTGCGAAACAGGGGCACTTTCTGCACCTATTGTACAGCACAAGGTGGTGGCCAAGCACATATGCATTGCACTCAAACAGATATGGCTCATGTCCAAGGCCAAGGGGCAAGTGGGGACTGCAGCCCTGACAAGGGTGTGCTTCTATAAACTGCATAAAGATACCCTACTTACCAGCAGCAGCTTTGTCCAAGGAAGCTATGACGTCCTCTTAAAAAAGCAAATAATCCAGGCATTCCTCTACTCCCTATGTCTTTATTTGGAAGAGGAGAGAAGAAAAACATAATTGATTCCTTCTTTCTCTGTTTTACTTCTTCCAAACCCTTTTCCATTATCCTAGATTTTGAAATTGAGAGATTATAAAAAGATGGGAACAAAGCAAAAGCTAACACTAGAAGCAAGGAAGAGAAACCACTGGCTCCCTTCCCTATTGCCAAGAAGAAAGTGAGCCTTCCTCTAGGGAATAAGAAAGGAAAAACTCTGTGGTCCAAGAACCTCAAAGCTTTTCCATCAATTCCACCCAGCCAGAGCAGGGCAGCATGACACTAGGTGCCACCGGAAGCACAGACCACAAAACCACCTGCTTAGCAGTTGTAGTAAGAGGTCACTGGGGTGGAGTTGGGGTGCAGGGCCCAATATTCCATCTTGACATTTGCAGTAAAGGCACATTTGCTTTCAAAGACTCATTTCCGCAACTTAGGCTGGACGAGCCCCCGTGTCAGATGGCATTTACTCTGAGATCCTTCCTGGTACTTGCAAGGTGTGACCAAGGCCTGTTACCATGTCAGAGCCCTCTGCATGAGGAGGTGAGAGACTAGAACTTTACTTTAATTAGCCTTCTTTATGTTCTCCTATGGTTCCATGTCAGCTCCAGTGTCCTGGTGCTCACAGAGCAGAAATTACAGAAACATAAATTCAATTATAAATATAATTATATATTTCTATATTTTAATATATTTTGTTATATATATTTATATATAATATGTTATATGTTTATATATGTATTTTATGTATTTATTATATTATATATATTTATAAATATAAATATTTTCAGGGAAAGCTCCCTTTAATATGATGCTTCCTGGTTTGCTTGTTTCAGGTCTTGGTTTTTACAAGGTTTATTTGTGAGAATTTCTCATGTTACATAATTTGATTTAAAATTGCCAAGCACCGCTGCCAGAAAACTCAAACATATTCACAATCAGACATAGCCCCAAAGGTCCTTGGCTGCCTGTGGTCGTCAGTGATCCCTCAGAACATTCAAGTAGGGTCTTAGTTTCAGAAACCTGAATATATGCCAACCCAGGTAATTATTCTCTGCCTACCTAATTTCCCCAGGCAATTTTAATTGAAAATGGTATTACCCTTTCCCTCAGTTCTAATCTGCTCTGGAGTGTCCCTGTGTCCTGCTTCTTCCCTCCATCAGAAGCTAACTGAGCTGGTTTCTTTTTGAAGCTTAAATTGAAAAAAAATGTTTCTGAAGCTCCCAAGAGGGAAAATATCAGATAAATATGAGCCATTTAATTAGTCTCAAACCAATGTACTGGATACCATCGGCAGCAGTTGTCAGACATCCCTTCTTGCTGCCTAACTTTATGAAAAGTTTCTTTTGTGAATAGAAATCAAAGGTTTTCTTACTGAAAAACTGACCAAAAAAAAAAGGGAGGAGGGGAGTGGGAGGGACACTGAGATGATTTTACTCTTCTGAGATGATTTTAAAAGATTCTGTTCCCTTGTTCATTTCCAAATAACCTGATTTAGAGTTAGTAGAATAAAAGGCACCATTTAACATAGAAATGCCTGAAATTCAATGAAAATGCAACAGAAATAGGCTTTTTGATTACTTCCCACAAACATGTACTTAAACCAGTGTTGTCCAAAAGAAATAAAATGAAAGCCACCAATGTGAGTTATATATGTAATTTTAAACTTTCTATTAGCAACACTAAAAAAGTAAAAAGAAACATGGACTACTACTCAGCTATCAAAAGGAAAGAACCATTGATGACAGAACAAATTGGATGGATCTCCAGGGAATTTTGCTGAGTGAAAAAAGCTAATCTCAAAGGTTATATGCTATAGGATTCCATGTATATGACATTCTTGAAATGATACAGATGGAGAACAGAAGAGTGACTCCCAGGAGTTAGGGAGGAGAAGAGGGAGGGAAGGAGGTGGCTGTGGCTATAGAAGTGTAGCCCAAGGGATCCTTGTGACAGAATTCTTCTGTATTTTGACTGTGGTAGCGGCCATACAAATCCGCGCAGGTGATTATATTGTCAAGAACTAAACACACACACACGTGCATATAAAACTGGTAAAATTTGAATAAGGTCAATGGATTGTTATCAATACCAATTTTTTGGTGTGTGTACCCTAGTTTTGTAACATGGTACCAGTGGGGAAAACTGGATCAAAGGTATAGGGGATCTCTGTACTATATTTTACAACTGCAGTGAATCTACAATAATCTGAAAATTTTAAAAAGGTGAAATTAATTTTAATAATATAATTAAACCAGTAGATGAAGAATTTTCTCATATGATTGATGTACATGTAATCAATATAAAAACTGTTGAGGTATTTTACACTCTTTTTATTTATTTATTTATTCATTCATTCTAAGTCTTTGTAATCCAGGGTGTAGTTTACACTTACAGCACACCCCAATTCACACTAGCTACAAGGTGTTCAATGGCCACATGTGGCTGTGACTCCTGGTACTGGGCAGCAAAAATACTTCAAACTAAGCCTAATATCCATTGCCCAATCCCCCTCCAGTGGCACATTCCCTCTACCATAAACATCTTTGCTTTCTGGAAGTCTCTTACAGAGCAGGTTCATAATGAAACCCTTAGAGCTTGCACAGTCACTGGAAAATATCATCTGTCTGGGAGAGAAAATTTCATCAGTGGTGCCAACCTGAATCTGTTTTGGATAACAGTTCTATGACAAAAACTAATAACTAATCCCTATTAAAGAAACTTCTAGTATCTTCTAAGAAATAATACCTAAAAAAGTTTCAAGAGCTATAGTATATAGACTGGCTTCAAGGATTAAGACTTTTAACTATTTCTAACTTTGCTGGGGGTTTTTTTCCTCCCTCTCTCTCTGCTTTCCTATTTCCCTGCGGTGATTAGAGGTAAAATTATTAAAATAAGAAGGCCTTGTGGGTTTGCTCTTCAGAGCCATGAAACTGTGAGACTCAACTGTCCTCCACAGGCAGTCGTGGAGGAGAAAGAAACAAGTGATGTGTGTGATGCGGCTTTGAAAAATACATAAAATTAGGCCAAATCTCTTGGGACTCTGAAAAGTAAAATAGGGAGCAGATGACAAGAAGCCCAGGGCTCAGTCTCAAAAGACCAGTGCAATCTCCATCCCCCACAGAAAGTGGAAACGAGATGAGAAAACACTATTCCCAAATGGAGCCTTGAGGAGTATAAAGAGAGCGGGGGTTGGAACGAGAGAGACCTATCTTTGAGAATACAAGTCAATTAACCTCTCTTGGACCTAGTTTCCTTGTTTGTAAAGCAGCAAAATTATCTACCTCAGTCATTGTTGTGAAATTAAATGGAATAATACATGAAAAGTGCCTATCACTTTCCTGCAATCCAGAGTGGGTGTCCAGTTACAGTCTTCTCCCACTCCTTTATTTCTGCACTCAAATTACTATTCATATAGAGAAAATGATCTGTGCAAACTAAACTAAGAATAGTAATATCAGAAACAAGAGCGGTTGCTCTAGAGTAGAGCCAGAGAGAAAAATATTTCATTTTAATCTGTTGTGATCCACTTCTAATCTGCTGATAGGAAGCTGGCTTCATGATCATTCTAGGTTTATAGCACTCTTTACAAAAGTAGGTACACCTAAGGCAAAAGACCCAGAACAGTCTAGAAAAATGGAAACAGGGCTGGTTCACCAAAGAATCTGACCTCAAGAACCTTTACATATTTACATTCTTCACAAACATAAAATGTATCTTCTAATCAGCAAGTGAGAATAGAAAAAAGAGTATGGTACAGTTTACAAGAACCACTCAATGCCTCAAAGTCTCGTTATGAATTATGTAACTTTGAGACTCGTATTCACGTCTGTCAGACAGTTTTTGGCCACAGACAACTGGTCAACCACCTGTTCTCTGAGAAATTACATCAGGAGTTGGCCCACTGGGGCCCAGTACACTGGGCTACAGCAATAATTTGGTTTTTATTGATGGACCTGAACTCTGCAAACTCTTCAAGGCCCAGAACACAGCTGCTGACGCCAGGGCCCTGAGACAGGCGGAATAGATGGAATAGATGGATGGGCTCTAAATGCACAGCCTGGCGTAACTTGTATGGCCAGCAGCCTGCTCTGATTCTGTTTCCTGTTCATCTCTAACTGGTTTTATGAAGGAACTAAAGCAGCTGATTCACTACGACTGTAACAAGCAGGACAGGTTCTTGGTCTTTGTCACCACCACCATCACTGCGCTAGGCTAGTCACCCATATCCTCTGAGGATATGAGACAGCTTCTGGGAGAACATGGGAGGGTTTTCTACCACTGCAACTTCTGACATCAGAGTCACAGTCCATCATGCTACGAGTACTACCTGAAACAGGACAAAGTCTCTCAAGGAAACCACAGCAACTGAAGTGAAATGAAACGAGGAACTAAGACTCAGATATGTTCACCCTCCTAGAACACTCAAGCTTCACCAACACCTGGACTCAGAGGCATAACTGGTTTTAATAATCAAGAGAATTAATTCCCTGCTTTTCTTATTTTTTATTCAACTACAGTAAAATTCACTTTTTCTGGTACGTCTACAGTTCTATGAGTTTTGAGAAATGCACACAGTCACGTAACCACTACACATCAAGACATAAAACAGTTCCATTACCCCTAAAACTCTCTCATGCTACCCCTTTGTAGTCAGCCCCTCCCCCAAATCCCTCACAACCACTGATCTGTTTTCTACATGTTTCGCTACGTGTACAGAATCACACATCACCTAGCCTTTTGAGTCTGGCTCTGGTTTCTTTCAGGTAGCATAATGCATTTTGTGATCCACCTATATTGATGTATTCATCAAGAGTTCATTCCTTCTGACTGCTGAGCAGTATTTCATCGTACGGATGTACAACGGTTTGTTTTTTCATTCTCCAGTTGAAGGACATCTGGGTTGTTTCCAGTTTCTGATGATTATAAATAAAGTTACAATAAATATTAATGTACAGATTTTGGTGCGAACACAAGTTTTCATTTCACTTAAGGTAAATACCCAGGAGTGGGATTGCTGGGTCATATGTAAGCGTGTGTTTACCACTATGAGACACTGCCACATTCTCTTCCAAAGGAGCTGCACCACTTTGCATTTCCATCAGCAACATACGAGAACAAAGTTGTTCTGCAACTTTACCCACTTGGTACTATCAGTCTCTGCCTTCTTATTATTTGAGCCATTCTAGTGAGTGCACAGTGATATCTTACTGTGATTTTAAAATTATGAATCTTCAAGATGTATCAGACTTCAGAGTAACATATATTTCTACCTTTAAGTCAGTAATGTATTATCTTCCTTTTGGAGATAAGGCAACAAGCCTAGACAATTAAGTAAATTCACACAGCTACAACAAGCAGATCTTCTGATTCTAGAAGAAATGTCCCTTCTACAACTTTCTATGTATCTAAAAACTACAAATAACAATAATGCATCAATAATAATAACTATAACAGATTCCCATTCAACAAGAGGAAATAACTCTCTAATATATAACTTTCATTAATGTAAAAATCATAAATTATTGATAATTCACATACATATATATAAATATGATTGTATATACTACATACACACACATATTTCATTATAAAAGGCAGTTTGTCAAGCACACTAATAATTTAAATTTAATCACAGAGGGAGGAGTACCTATTATTTTAGAAAAATTATACTCAAAATTATCTCAGCAATATCACATATTTGCATAAATTAATGATTTGATTACAAATGTTAGCTGCTCCCAGAAAGATCTCCATTTTTTACCAATTTATTGACCCTCTGTTCTGTTACTCTTTGTACTTTAAATTAAGAAAACTAAATATATGATTTAGAATTTTTACCAAGTCTGATTTTTTACCACTTTTTTGTAATATGCTAAGGATCATTTTATGCATCGCTTATCTATTCCCATAGATAGAACAGGAAATTAAATGTCTTCCATGAAAAATAGTTGTCTCACTCAGTCAACAAATATTTATTTCACTCCTAGCAAGCTGGAGGGAGTGGTTTCTATTTTAGATAGGGATCTCAGGAGGGGTCTCTTTACCGAAGTGACACATGAGCAAAGACTTGAGGAAAGTGAGGGAGTAAGCCTTGTGCAGATCTGGAAGAAGAGGATTCCAGGAAGAGGGAATGCAGGTGGGAAGCCCCTGTGGGGAGTGCGTGTTTTGCAAGGTTGAAGAGATCAATGTGGCTAGAGCACAGCAGAGTGAGCGGACACCAGAAGGAGATGAAATCAGAAAAAGGGAGGCAGACCTGCAAAGACATTGATTGAATCTGATCCACAGTTATATGGGAAATAATTAGAGCATTTTAGTGTAACCAGAGTTACACAGTCTGACCTAAGTTTTAAAGGCATACTTTGCTGTTTATAGAATGGACTGTAGCAGGACAAGAGTGAAGCAGAGAAACCAATTAACAGGCTACTACAAGAGTCCAGGTGAGTGGTGACAGTGGCTTGGTCAACGCTGGTAACAGGTGACATAGGGAAAAGTGGATGGATGTACTATGTATTTTGAACATAGAGGCAATAGGATTGGCTGATGGAATGCATGCAGAATGTAAGAAAAAGGGAAGAATTCAAAGTTGAAAGCTAGCATCAAAAAGGGTAAAGAAACAAAATCACTTAGTCTGAAAAACAATGAATAGTTTCATCTCAAGAAGGATCTTTGAGAAACTGAAACACAGTAACTGAATTGACTAACTGGCATCCAACATCTGAGACTCAAGAGTGAAGATGGGAAATGGAGACTGCCATTTCCAATAACTACCTTCTGGAACACTTGCTGTCATCAGTCACTGAGGGAGAGTCACTGAGAATTCTGAGGAAAGATCAAAATCAGAATACCATTCTTTCTCTTCTGCCCTTAATAACTTTTTTGTAATATATTCCATATCGGCTATTGTAGCTGAGTTTGACAGGAATTATCCAGAGGAATGGATTAACAACAGATAAACAAGATGATTGAAATGTAAATAGACGAAGATTAATGCAGTGGAGCGCAGGAACCAACATGCAGGAAGAGATAAGACTCCAAATAGTAAACTATAATTTCAAAAATTTCATATATTCTATCAATTGTCTGAAATAATAAAAAGCTGGATGACCTGGGGTTTAGAAGACAAATTTTTTCATTTCTTTCAGAAAGTTAGGATGCTGTCAAGATGAAAACCACTTGTTATAAAGAGAAATTAAAGTTTCAAGACTGAGAATAGTAATTTTAAAGAAATTCATTATGGTTTTGAAGGACTAGAGGGATTGAAATTGTAAATGGCCCTGGATAACTTGCCTCTAGATTTCCATGTCCCGCCATCTTAGATCCAATGGTGAAAGCAGCAGTCAGTGCTATGGTCCATGCTTCCCAGGACTCCATCAGAGACAGGGACATTGGACAAGTCTATTTGGAACCAAGCACTCAACACAGCATCCATTAGGTTCATTCTCATTACCTTACAACAGTGGTTCCCACAGCTACAGTGTTTAATAAATGCTTACTGAATAAATGAGTGAATGAAACTTTTTACCACTGTTACCCCAGGGAAACTTTAGGATGGAGATTAATATTTTGGGTAGAGTAGGAAGGTAAACACACCTCCATTTTTACAATCCTCCTTTTCCCAAGGCAGGCCCCATGTAGTTTCCTTGTTATGATTCTGGGATATGTAAAGGTGACTTAGTGTTCTAATCTTGAAAGCTATAGCATTAAAAGAAACCAAAACAAAAAGTGTAGAGACTGCTTTGGAATCTCTTAAGAAAGTTAAAGTACTTCAACATTTAATAATACATATTAATAGAGCCCCACTGGTAATACATGTTCCTGCCCCCCATACCTCATTATAGACCAACCATACCTAAGCAGCTTTTAAAGCTTAAAGTTCTCCCACAAAATTACAGGCCACATGATGCTCCTCTCAACTCTGGGAATTTACCAAAGCTTGAATAAGGGTTAAAAAAGCCCTCTACTATTTCCATAGATGGACTTCAAGAAAGAAAGAAAATGCTAAATCAAAATTTGGGAACACAGTGGTATGCTGGTAAAAGAATTCATGGTCTGGTCTTCAAATCCAATTTATTGACACACCATCCCCTCTACGCCTCATGACCAGATGCAGTGGTAATCATTCACATCTCTGGAGCCAAGATAACCTAAGGACAAATGAGTGACCAAAAATATCCCATCAATACGACCGCTCAACCACATCACAGTATTCATTCTAAGTTGAAAATCATAACTCTAGCTAATAGCACAAAGCCCTGCATTTATTTGCATCTTACGAGACTGAAGCAGATGACTAAATCTTCTTGCCCTTATTTAATTTACCATTCTCCTCTCACATTACTTCTGCTGCAGAAACAGGACTGCAGGTCCTTTCAATAACTCCCTGACAACTGAGAACCAGAAAGAATAAATTCGCTTTGTTGATTCCCTGTATTCCACGAAGAAAGAGAACCAGTCATTGTGATACCACTTAATTGATGCAAACCTACCTTCTTCTCTTTCTTCTATTTTTACAGCAAGATAAATGGTGACCAAAAGTGCACTGTGTGATTTTTCTTTTGTTTCAATATTCTTTTAACTGTATTTGTTTCAAGAGGGAGGGGGAATATGTTTTAGAGACAGACACCCTTAGATAAAACGCTGCTCTTAGATGATAGTTGTCAAATGCTGACTCAGAACAATGTTTTTAAAAAAAATCTGAATATAAATGGTATAAAAACTTTGAGCCTACACCAGGAGAGACCTAACGAGTTTGCCATGGAAATAGAGCTAACTTGCAAGATCAGTTCCTTTCGCTGAGAAAGGACAATAGAACTCAGGTCAGGAAGCTCCCCTAAGCCAGTACAAGGTTTTGCTTTGTTTCTGTTTGGGACAGGAGAGTTTGATGATTTAAGCCTCCCCAGAAATTCCTATATGCTGTCTAGAAATTCCCAGTGCTGTCTAGACCATTGCCGTCCAATAGAAATGTGAGCCACGTGTGTAACTTAAAATTTTCTAGTTGCCACGTTAGAAAAGTAAAAACAGGTCAAATTAATTTTAATAATATATATTCTTTAACTCCATGCATCTAAAATATCACTTTAACAAGTGATAATATATGAAAATTATTAGAAATACAAAATTATTCCATATACATAAATTCCATATTCCATATACCAAAATTATTAAGGAGCTATTTTACTTTTTTTTGCCATATTGTCTTTGAAATCCAGTGTGTATTTCACACTTGCAAACATATCTCAACATGTTGAGTGCTCAACAGTCACATGCAGTGAGAGGTTCCCATGTGCGACAGCACAGGTCCTAGGGCAGGTCCTAGAGAGAATCTGAGGAAGTGACTGACAGATAGTCAATGAGTTGTGAGCTGGCAATAGCAAAGCCTCTCTGTTACAAGGTGATCAGAAGAAAAATAACTAGAGAGGTTCATATGGTCCTTGGGCCAGAAGCACTAGGAATTCTGTAAGTTCTTAGAATAATCAGAATTTAATTCTCCTCTCACCATTACAGCCCCAGGTATTTCACCCATTACCTCAATATGCCAAGAGCTCTGTAAGTAAATTATTTTGTCACATGTGTGAAAAATATTAATTTGCCAGTTGGCCTACTACGCTGAGCATCTTGCTTTCTTGACATCTTGTGTTCTCTACAACCTCTGTTCTTTGTTGCTATACCCAATTGATGAAATTCAAGTTTAAATTCAATTCAGAACTCCACCTCTCCTCTTTAAATCTAACCATGAGCTATGTCTCAAGATATTTTTCTAAAATAACTCCTCCACTTACTGAAAACCTATCTACCAAATATTCTGCTGGATAGTTCATAAACATCATCTCCAATCCACCAAAGGTAGGCATTGTTAACCTCATTAGTAAACTGAGGCTAGAAGAGGATAATAACCTGCTCAAGGTCACAGCAGTAGCTCTGCCCAGCCCTCACCTCCATGAGTTTCTACAACCCTCTTTGCTTTATTTAATAATAAGAGCCAATGTCCTTTTATTTCTAAATTGCCCCCCCCAATACAAGCATCTTTGCATAGGGTGAATTCTGAACACCAATTTCTACTTTATTCCTCTGGGAACAGAAACCAGCAAGAAAAGAAGAACCATCTGTCACTACTGAGTTTGCAAGAAGCAGAGGAAAAACTTTTCCCCATCCAAAGTCCAAGATAAAGAAATTCACTGAGTACCACACACATTATACAATCCTCCTACCCTGGTGTCCATTTACATGCTCAACAGTCATTTTAATTGCAAATTAAAGGTCACCTCTGATAATAAGGCCCTCCTCTTCCATTCTCAGGGCATTGTGGTCCCCAAAGTCATTAGTCCAAACTTGTTTCAATTGCTTTTGAATTGTCCACACACAGATTTCTCTGTAGGGACCGCTGCTATTCCAAGCTTCTGCTCCCCTTGCAGACTGTTGCTAAGAAGAGACTTCTGCCTTTGTAATTACTACTTGAAATTCTCCTGTAACCTCCACCAGTCCTTTCCTTAACATCAAGAGCCCCTTACCACTCAAAACTGTAACCTCTGTTTTTTGCACCCCTGAGCCAGCCTCAGCAGCTTCCTCTTGAAGTCATAAACAACTGACGCCCTCTAGCATGACTACAAATTCAGTTACTTCAGGCGGCTCCAAGCTTTGAGGCCCCCTCCCCAGATAACTGTGGGTTTTGGGCACAGAAGCAGCAGTTTAGATGTTCTCAAACTAGACTAAAAAAGCCAAGAACATCCTCCTTCACCACAAGGCTCTATTTCATCTGATTCTGGGAAGATAGCCACTCAGTAGTCACGTTAGTATGAAAACAGTTTTCTGCATCAGAAAAATTCTGAGGCAAACTCTACCTCCAAAATCTGCTTTTTTCCAAAGCAGTCAACCCCTCCGCCAGGCACAGCTCTGCCCCACAGTCAAGCAGGATGGATCCTAAAGCAAGTTATCTAAGACCCAGCTCCTCAAAGGGTGTCCGTGGACCAGCAGCATCAGCACCATCTGGAATCTTGTTAGAAACGCAGAATCTGCATTTTAACATGATCCAGGTGACTCACACCCACATTAAAGTGTGAGAAGCCCAGTTCAAGACACAGCTGAAAAAAATCTGTGATTTCACAAATAACTGGACAGTTGACGCAAATTGCAATTTCTCATTTAATTCCCATTATGCTAGGGATTGTTGGGTTTGTTGATAAGCCTGTTTTTCTAACCTAAAACTGGACTGAAAAATAAAATAGTTTCCAGAGAAAACCCAACTTTCTTAATGTAGTCCTAGAATCCTGCCATCTCATCACTTACCGAGGTGAAAGTTTATACGCTGACAACTTTGTTTACACGCATAGAGAGAGACATGAACTACTAAAAGATTCTGGCAAATGAGCTCGAGGACAACGCATGAAATAAGTGCCAAAAAAGCAAGCAAGCAAATGTATTCTCATAATTAATAAGCCCTACAAATTTTCCTTTCATGAGCACTGTAAATCTATTAGGATGACTCATGAGAGAGACAGTTTTATTAAATAACTCCATCAATTTGAATTGAAGTAAGGAAATAAAAAGTATGTTGACTTTAAAGCTATATAAAACTATGTTTACAGAAAAATGTGGCTAAAATTTCCTGAGTTCACCCTTCAGCAGTTTTGTGGGGTAGGGGTACATTTTTAAAATGTAAGCATTTTAATAACAATGCCTATATACTGATTGGAGAAAGTCATTTTGGAGCCATTTTATCATAAACATTTTATCATGAACATTTTATCATGTTCCAACAAATGAGTGAGAATCATTTTTTCCACTGTGAAAATTTACATTTTACTTCACAATCCCACAGTTATGTCTTTTACTTATTAACATTCAGTTGTTTAAAAACATGAAGAAATACCAAGTTAACAATGAACATACATAAAAAGAGTGATATACAGCTTCCTCTTTTTCAAAAAGCAATTCATGCTTAAGGACACTGTTTCCCACACTTTAAAGAAGAAAATGATTTTGCTTTTGAAATTTTAATATTCTGATTAAAGGTCTATGACCAAGAAACCCTAGAATACAGATGAAAAGATGCCACAATATTCAAAACAGATCATCAAGTACGCCAGTAATCTAATGATCAAATACTACCTCAAAGCTACAATGTCTCCACGAATATAAACAAAACTCCCAAAGATCACAATATATTTTCATCTTCTGTCTATTACGTATTCTATGATTTTAGAATTCTATTTTTATTGGTGGATGCCTCCCATTCTTGAAAGAAGAAAAAGAAAAGCTACATTCCCCATTCTTTTTTGCTTTGTTTTGTTTTAATCTGGACAAAGCCAAAATCCCAAACACATTCTGGTTCCATTTGCTCTTCCGTCTCTCAGTGAGTTTCCTCTCGAAAGCGTCCACCTCATTGTCCAGCAGCCGCCATTTTATCACACTGGACAAACTGTAGGGTGCAAGTGGCTCTTACAGTGGCTGCTATGAGCAGGTCGATTAGCCCCTGGCCCTTCCTCTCCCTCTCCATGAGGAGAGGAAACAGCGTGATAGACCCACGGGATCCTTCAGATCCACCAAGCTGGCTCAGAGAACTGCAGCAAAATGCCTGGCCAGGGTGTAAACTCCACAAGGACAAGGACCACGCTTGCAGAATCCGCAGTGCCTAGCATGATCACTCAGGTCATCTCTGTTCATGGAACTTTCCAGGCCCTCCCCTGCTGGCATCTCATGTAACTCTGCTCCACAGCGGCCTATTTGCCCCTCTGCACTCTAAGCAGGAGCACCGCTCTGCCTCCTTCTCAGCCCAAGTGCTCAAAGGAGGGTGAGGCTGGGGGAGCAGGAAAGCCATGGGCAGAGGCTTTGTCCATGTGGATAATGCTCCTAAATCGGATGTTCATAACTTGCAGCTGCCATAGAGATGCAGCGAGCCAACTGAGCAAAGCTTCCCTGAGAAGAGGATGAGGAATCTGGTTGCATGAATCCTTTTGCTACAAAACAAAAAACTCAAGAAGGCTCACCTGCAATATAGTGAGGGAGACAAGCGAGGAAAGCACCTCAAACGTAAATGTTATGGTGAAACAGGGAATCCATCAGACACTGTCCCTTGCAGATCACGCAGTCACAGTGCGCCAGGGCACAGCTAGGGGGGCACAACGAGTGTAGCCGAGAAAGCACTGAAAAGACAGCAGTGCTGCAAAAGGGCTCAGCAGATCAACGTGCAAGACCAAAGTGATGGAAGGAGCTAAGGCCAAATGGCCCTGAGAAGGGAGAAGGAAAGGCAAAGACCCACTATCATGAACAGGAGCTAAGAAGCAGGGTTCTTCAGAGCCTGGAAAAATCAAGAGCTATAGACTTAGGCAAGAATATGGAGCCAAGTCTGGGTGAGGCTGCTGGGCTGGGTATATGCACTATTGTCCTACGACACAGCATATTCAGCTTGTCCTCCTTTCAATTTCAAGAAACTCTAGACCTCTTGAACTCTGAATTCCAGTGGGCTGGCATCATCTCCCTGCTTTCACTCTTTGCCCCCCATAGTCTGTTCTCCACCCAGAAGGCAGAACTATTGTTTTCAAAACATAAATCTGATCATGACACTCCTCTGTTCAGAATTCTCCAACAGATTCCGAGTACACTCTGAATACAATGCAGAGTCCTCACTCAGCCCCAGAGGACTCTGTGTACCTCAGTTCCTACCTCCCTTCCCTTTGATGATTCCACTCCATGCAATCTGGCCTTCCTGCCCTTCCTCAAACCTCCACACACACTCCTGTTTAGGGTCTTTGCACTTGCTACTCCCTCTGCCTTGGATATTTACGTGACTCTCTTACTTCGTTCAGGTCTCTGCTCAAATGTCACCTCTTCAGAAAGGCCTCCTCTACCAACCTATCCAAAAGGACAGCCTCAACTTCTGTCACTCTTCATCCCTTGCCCTTACACTCACTCATCTCATGCTCACCCACAGCTGCTACTGCAAAAGTGCTTCTGATTCTTTGCCTAAAAACTTTCCCCGGACCCAAGAGGTATACTCATCCTTGCCCAGGGGGCAGGTCAGAAACGCCCCAGGGGCAGCCATCAACCAAAGACAGATAGGAGTCAGTGGATAAATCATCAGCCTCACGTCCTTCTATGGGACAATTCTGAGGCCTGTTCCACACTACATTCCAAGGTCCCCAGTGGGATTGCGCCCCAGTTGCCCACAGTGACCATCTGCTTGATAACACAGCCTTTATTGGCTTCCTTCGTTTGTCTTCTATACTCTCCTGCCAGTATTTCCTGAGATCCCCTCCCCAAAAAATCACTAGCACTCAAATCTTTGTCACAGCATCTGCTTCAAATTAAGATACCACCCATCCCCTCCTCCTAGTACAGTGCCCAGCACATAGTGGGTACCCATATATTTGTTGAATGAATGAATGAATGAATGAATTGCCATAGGTTCACTTGAACCTTCACCTTGGCAATGCTGTTGATCAAGAAGCATTTTGTGTCTCATCTGGAAACTTGTTTTACATACAGTCGATTAGCCCTTGTTTCAGCTAGAACACAGACTCTGAGAAAGACCTGGGATCCACATAGCTTTCTTTTGAGCAACAGTGCAACTTATGAAAGCAGTTCTTCTGCTGACATCCCAGAATGGGTCCTCTATCTAGAAATATGTTCCTTCTCTTAAAAGCCAATAGATAGATGCGCCATCTCTTGAACTCTAAACTGTAGCATGTAAAGAATGAGCACAAGAGTATCATTAAAAGTTGCTCCTAAAATGCCCTCCAGACACAAAATCCTTGCACTTCTGTGGCTTCCCCTGGAAGCTCTCAAGTCAAGAACTGGGGCCAGCTCTTAGGATTAGGACCAGCTACATAACATGCAGGGCCCACTGCCAGAGGAAAACACAGGGTCCCTTGTTATTAAGAATTTCAAGGCAGTGACAGCAGATAGAATATTAAACCAAACACAGAGCCCTTCTGAGTCCAGGGCCCTGCACAGGTCACACCCATGAAGGCTGCCCTGCCAAGAACTCAAGGATAAACTATCAGAGACCTCCTAAGACAGCTCCCTTGGCATTGATTATTCTCAGAGAAAAGAGAAACAGCAGTGTTCTGTTTTATTTTAGGTTAAGCCACCACAAGACTATACAACTCTTTAACAGCAGAGGCCTGGGGGCAGCTCTCCAGAGCAGTTCGGCTCACATCACCTTCAGACTTCCCAAACACCCACAGAATCAATCATAGCGCATAACTCCCCGCTGCCTGCCCAATGGTTCCAACTGCTGACAACTTGGGGGTTGCAATTACCCTGTGGAGTCCCACGGTTTAAACTCACGATTATATAACTGAGAGAGGCAGAGAACTTGCTTTTAGATGCCAGAGGATGCAAAAGGTCTCAGGATCTATTTTTAAAAAATCCATTCAGGTTCATGGCTCAGGGGTTGGGGGTTGGATGGCACAGCTAAAAGATCAGAAGGTTTGGCAGAAAAACGAAAGGGGAACAAAATGGCCTGATAATGTCACACCTAAGCTTCCGGGACACATATTTGAGGGAACGTACAGATCGAGGTCATTCCAGGACACAGCCGTGACTACAGCAGACCTGTAGAAATATGTTCAAAATGGGAAAATGGTTTAAGGACACTTAGAATTGTGAGATGCTTAATACGTTTTAGGGAGAGAAGGAGACGCAGTCTGCTAATGTGCATTGTAGATCCCCAAGAGGGGCATCCAGTATGAGTTTCCAAGCACAACTGACCACAGGACCTTTGACTGGCCAGGAAACTGGTAGGGCCAGAGGTCAATAGGACAGACTTTTTTTAAATGGCACCTCAGAGCACATTTAAAATCCAATTAACCACAAACCCTATTTCCTGATATGCCAGATGATTTGTTTTCTATACAAAATGCTTTTGAATGTTTTTCTTTGTGTTCAATCCTGCTTTAAAATGCAAAAGAAATGACTATCTCCATTTGATATATTAGTATTTAGCAGAATTTCATTTCATGAAAAATTACTCTACTGAATTAACCTCTGCAGGGTATATGCACCAGGTCTTCATGTTGGGGACTCCGGGAGCCATACAAAATCACTTTAAAGTGTATCAAGGAGCAGGGATTTAATTATCAGACATTTCTGGATTAAAATCCTGGTTCTGTTCTGCACAGGTCACGTGACTTCAAGCATCGATTAACCTGCCTGTGTTTCCGCGTCCTTTTATGGTTAAAGGAGGGAGTACCCACCTCTCAGAGGTGCTGTGAGGGAGAAATCAGAGATAGGCCAATGTCCTCAAATAGAACATGCTCAAACCAAACTCTAGATGTACCCCAGAACTCTGTGTCTAGGCTGCAGACTCTGTGCTCAGGCCCACATCCTTGTAAACCCAATTTCTAGTCTGTAACAAATCCTGATGGCTTGTCATTCAAAAGACCCCAAATCTGATCACTCCTCACCAGCCCCAGCAGCCTCGTCTGGTTCCAGGCACTCCCACCTGGACCTCTGCCAATTTCCTCTCTGGCTTCCCTGCTCCCTCCAGAGTCCCCCTTTAATTTATTCTCAACACAGCAACTAGAGGAGTGTTAAAATGAAAAAACCACTCTGAATAACAAAGTCCTTCCTTTGGTCTAAAGCAGTGTTTTCTCAACTGGGTGTTGACTTTGCATCTCAGAGGACATTTGGCACATTTTTAATAGTCTCAATGGGGAGACGTGGAGTTGGGGGAGTGGGGACGCTACTGGCATCTAGCAGGTAGAGCCCAGGGATGCTGTTAAATATCCTACAATGCACAGGACAGCCCCCTACAACAAAGAATAATCCAGCCCAAAATGGCAGTAGTGCTGAAGTAGTCTGAACTCCCCCTACCTCCACCTCTGAACTCATCTACTCCTCTTCCCCTACGCTCTCTACACTGCAGAACGGTATCCTTGCTGCTCCTTGCACATGCCGAGGGAGTCCCACACAGAGTCATCGTTCTCTCTGCTTAGAATGTTCCTCCTGAATATTCCACATGGCTCCTTACTGCCCTGTCTCCAGGCCTCCGCCAATCACCTTATTGTAAGGTGCAATTCCCCTCACTCCAGCCCTGGCATTCTCCATGCCCCTTTGCTACACAGCACTTATCACCATCTGGCACACCTGCCACTGCACTTGGGTTTCTGTCTTCTTCCACCCCCTGGAATGTAAGCTCTCTGAAGGGGGAGACTTTTGTCTAATTTATTCATACCATGTACCTGGCAAATAGGAGGCACTCAATAAATATGTGCTGAAATGAATGAATGAATGTATGAATATTACCTTGTAGATGGACCTGAATTGTGTCTGAGAGAAAGCTTCTAGTTTGAGTGAGGGTGAAAAAGTATACGTTTAATGAAAAAACGAATGGGTAAAGATACATGCACCCCTATGTCCATCGCAGCATTATTCACAATAGCCAAGACTTGGAAGCAACCTAGGTGTCCATCAAGGGACAAATGGATAAAGAAGATGTGGTATGTATACAAAATGGAATGTTATTCAGCCATAAGAAATGATGAAATCTGGCTATTTGTGACAACACGGATGGACCTTGAGGGTAGTATGCCAAGTGAAATAAGTCAGAAGGAGAAAGTCAAATACCATATGATTTCATTCATAAACAGAAGGTAAAAACAACAACAAACAATTACATAGAGACAGAGATTGGATTGGTGGTTACCAGAGGGGAAGTGGGAAGGAAGGAGGGAAAAAGGCGTAAACTAGGCACACGTGTGTGGTTATAGAGTGTAATTCGTCTTCGGGTGGTAAACATGATGTAATCTACACAGGAATCGGAATATAGTGATGCACACCTGAAATTATACAATGTTATAAACCAATGCTATCGCAATAAAAAGAAAAGATCACATACCTGTGCCCCCCCAAAAAAGTATATGTTTAGTATTACCAAGGCTATAGTCATAATTTATTTTGTATCAAAACAGAGAGATCTATAAGAATAATTCCCAACGGACTCCATAATGCTATCATGACAAACGCATGGAGGGCAGTGAAGGGAGCCTAGACCACCCGACCCCTGAAACGTCCTTCAATCACAAGTGACACATATGAAGGGTTAAACTACTGGATGATGTTTGTCTACGCTAACTGTAGTTTTACAAACTAAAAATCAGTGTGTGTTGTTGGAAAACTGCAACTATAATTATGGAAGATAAAGGGACAGAATATTTAAAAGTCAGGACAGTTCTAGAAACTTGACACTAAACAATGTTTTATTTTCAGAGTCCCTTCAATCAGTAACATTCCATGGTTCTATGAAATACTTACTGAGCCCATACACAGCAATGTATTACACACGAAGTCAACAGAACAATAAAGAACACAGACTCCTTGCCCTCAGAGGGTTTACAGTCTGGCATGGAAGTTAAGACAGTCGTACTGTTGAAGTGAACCGAAGCACACAGTGACAGCAGAAGGCAGACTGGTTTCAGTGTTACAGAGGAACACAGAAAGTGCAATTGGGGTCCTCAGCACATGGAGGGGCAGGGAAGGTCTGGAGCAGGAGGTGGCCCTGGAATTTCTTGGAGAGACAGCATAGGGAGGGCATGGCTGTGTTTTGCAAGTGGCAAGTCTTCCCATTTGGCTAGAACAAAGGTCACCTGTAAGGAAGCAGCAGGAAGCAAGTAAAAGGGTCACTGAGGCCAGAGCACAGAGGGCTGGGTGCCCAGGGCAACTGGCTCAGGTTCAGTTTGAAAGGACAGGCCGACAGCTGACACAGGCAGCTCAGAGGCAGCAGCGATGGTTTTTACTTCTCTGGGTTTTCCTGTACTTTCCAGGGGGCAGCATGGCTAGAAGGAAAGATACTGATTTAGATATGCAGGTTGGGAAGGGAAGCATAAGACAACTACATAATTCTAGCTGGATGTAGAAGGAACCTGGCTGAGAGAGAGGAAATTAGGTCCAGGCAAAGGGGGCCTGAACCATCCCATGGGAAGCAAGAGAGAGGCAGTTGCTAACCCCACAGAGTTTTCCCACACCCAGAAGGCACACAAACAGTCAGACAGGAAGGCGAGAAAAGTGAGGTCACTGGATGCCATGACCTCAGGGACCATTCAAGCCATTCCATAAAATTACAATGCCCAACGTTTTATTGGGTTTATCAGTTGGTTTCAGAGAAGTGGAATAAAAGGCACAAGATTATTTTCCACAGATGTTATAGCGGCCCTTTCCTGAAAAGAGCCTCACCCCAATCAAAAACCTCTAAAACTCAGATGGAAGTTTCTAGATTGTGTTGGCAGAGGCTAATCTGTTATTAACAGAATAAAACAATCAGAATGGGTTATAACAAATATATTTTTTTAAAACTTTCTTTTGACTCATCTCATCAGTGGGTATGTAAAATGTAAAGTCAGAAACCAATACAATATGAAATTGGTTTAAGATTTGTTAAATCTGATTTTAGAAAGGAGGCACCTGTGGTTAAGGGACAATAAGGGTCATCCATCATCCATGCATGAGCATTCTTTTATCTGACAGATACAGAGTGAGGTCCTACTCTGTGTCAGGTACGATTCAAGGTGTTTAGGACATACCAGTAAACAAACAAAAGCCGCCCCCGATCACGACACATACATTCTGGAGAGGGGAGAGGGAGTAAACAATAAGCCCATAGTTAGATCATATAATAAGTTGAAAGGTGGTGAATGTCATGGGAAAAAAAATAAAGGAAAGGTTAGGGGTTGACAAGAAGGGAAGCAAAGACTTGAAGGAGGTGAGGCAATTGCCATGCAGATAAGTGGGGGAAGGGAGAGCATCACCGGGCCAGGAAAGAGCCAAGAAAAAGACCCTCAGATGAGCACAGGCCTGTGTTCTCGAGAACAGCCAGGAGGCCGGTGTGGCTAAGCAGAGGGAGCTAGAAATGAGATAATGGAGGTAAGAAGAGGTCACATTGTGCCGGCCCGAGAGGCCATGGGCAAGATCTGGCTTGTACTCGGAGAGAGATGAGGACCCACTGGAGGATTCTGGGCAGGGAGGGACAGTCTGGCTTATGCTTAACAGGTCACTCTGGCTGCTGAGTGGAGAAGAGACCACAGAGGGGACAAGCCTGGAAGAAAAGAGACCAGGAATCCAGGCGAAGGAGAACGTGGCTCAGAGCAGGGTGGCAGCAATGGCAGTGGTGAAAAGAAGGTGGGTATCTTCTGAAGGCAGAGCAGACAGGACTTACCAACATGCCATGTATCGGTGTAGGAGAAAGAAAGGAGTCAAGGATGACTCTAAGAACAAGACTGAATAACACGCAAGTGCTAAATGTCAGTATAAATACCAAAAAGATCTCTACAAAAGGTTATCATTCAGGCAAACACTAGGTTTCAATTTAGCACCTGCTACTTAGGGGATTCCATTCCAGGAAGTTTGCCCACAAAGAAGCAAAGGATTCATGGTCAGCCAGTCTCCCCTGTGTGTAGCTCTGTTCCAACAGAAAAACTAGAGTGGTGTACAGCAGGGCAACCATTACATAATTAACATGTGTGACTGTCAAGTTACTATTTTTTCTAACAAAAGCAGGGCCTAGAGATACGTGTTACATGTATGCAACAGTACATAAAACCCTTAGCACCCAGCACCTTACAACCCAGAAATCAGTCCATAGTGGCAATGTTTTATTTCTCTAAAAGTCAACTAGTTGTATAAAAATGTTGTTTCCTACTCATAAAAATCACAGGGGAGTTTTGAGGCAGGATGTTAGACTACGATCCCCGAGTGCTTTCTTTTGACAGTAATTTAAATTTCAAAACACAACATAAAACCCATGGTCATAGGACTGTTACCAATCGGAATCATTTTTAGAACTAAAGAAACTGCGTGGCTTCCCAAATACAGCACTGTCAATGACATCACCACATAGTATCCATCGTGCTGGGAGTGTTTCATCTAGATCTTTAAAGGAAGTGCTTTCTAAGGTGAAGAAAACCACCTTGAGCTCATTCTGAGCCAAATAAGGCAACCTGCTCCAACAAAATAAGAAAAACCAAACTGAAAGAAAGCCAAGAAAGAAGATAAATGGTTTGATCCCTTCTCCATTTTCTTCCATTGCCACAAAACCAGTGTGATCATCTCTGCCCAAGGATTGTCTTCAAAATCATTGCAGAAAGTGCTCAGAGTTTAAAAGTCACTGCACAGAATAGGATGTCTTCTACCTTCAATTTCACTCCTTCTTTGAAAGTTCCCATATTCTAGTACATTCCATGCTTTAGATTTTTTAAATGAATTTTGCCTCTTTTAAAGGAAACACAGGAAAACAAAATCTGAACTTGCAAAAATGATAGAGCAGGAGGGTAGCTCCTGTTGAAGCAGATTCCTCAGTTTATTAATATATTTACTACAAAGTAATCTACTTATATCTATATAGAAAGACCAAGGGTATAAATATACTAGAACCGTAAGAAATTATTAATATTCAATCATTTTGACCAACAAAAACACCAATTTCATGTGGTTCAACCTAAGACTTACCAGTAATACATCAGAATGTCCAATTTGCAATTACAATAATTTCTCAATACACACGAACAAGAAAATCCGATTGTATTTTCCCTAATCCAATTTGCATACAACTTTCAACATCTGTATACAATATTTCCAAAAACCATAAAAAGCACTTAAAACATTACTCATCACTCGCTAATTGCAATTACGAACAAGAGAACTTAAAAACAATGATAAATTAGATAAGACCAGCCTTTTTATCCAAATAAGTCTCTCTAGCTTGATGGTCCCTTTGATGCTGCTCTAAAACTTCATTTTAAAGACCTAGCAGAACTTTCTTCTCTCTCACCCGTGGTCACAGGAAAGAATTTCTACCTCCTCTGAAGGACCACAACCCTTTCCCCATGCTCCCTGCTCTATCTTGTTTCAGGGTCCTCTCTTCCATCTTGTTCTGGAGGAGCCCCACCAGCCTATTCATTATTTTATCCTCCACAGCACTAACTGAAAGACGGAGGCAAACGTGGTCAAGGAAAATGCTTCCTGCCACCGTGTCATTGGAGGTGGGCTGAGTGATCCAATCTGGAGTGACCCAGTTACCTGCAGGGGCGTCTTGGCCAGGATACAAACAACAGCACAGGTTACTTTCATGGGATGGGTGAGTCCCCCGCTCCTCTGGGCTATAAGAGGCATTTGCGCTGAAGAGTACAGAAAACTCTAGAGACCACTTGTGTTCAGACGGCATCCTCCAGAGGCAGGAGAGGTTGTGGACTGTGTTCTCACTACAATTTAATCGGCACACACGGATTCTTCCTGGTTTGGGAGGCAGAGCAGTTTGACTCCCTGGCTCCTGAAGAAAGGCGTTTTGGGTCCTAAGTCCTTACTGAGTGAACACTTCAGGTCCCATTAAACATATTCTTCCTTGTAAATACGATTTGAAATGATCAATTAAATGTGACTAAAACTGAGTGGTTATTTTTTACTTTTCCTTCACATGTGTCCCCAAACTGTTCCCCCGATGACGCCCAGAGCACAGACAGGATTCAGGTGAGACCTCTGAGCAAAGAGAGCAACACCCAGCACCTCCTCACCTCCCACCAGCTGAGGTACAGGGGTTTCAGCACTAGGTAACCAACAAGTCCTGGTTTGGAAACTGAAAATCCCATGTCCCAGGAGCTTCCCTGTCCCAGGCAAATTGGGATGGTTAGTCACCCTATAATAAGAGCTCATTTCCCAGGCTATGAAAAGCCAGCTCCATGCCTCTCAATCTCTACCTCTGCCAGTAGCTTTCTGTCACTTGTAATGATGGCCAAGCAGGTAAATCGCCCAAGTATGCACTCAGTAAATACCACAAATGCATCTTCTGTAATAGCCCACAGGGTACAGAGGCACAGTCCCAGGTTAGACCTATGGACGACTGGGCAAATTCCCACCAGCCTTCACTTATAGACAAAAAAGGAAAAAGAAGGCTTCCTTAAGTACCTTGTCCTGGCCTAATGGCCAGGCCAACGTGAAAGAGTCCCTTTAACCATGAGAGTCCCAGGTGACTGATAGCATCGGCATGAGAAAGAACCATTAGCCCTTTACTCACATGAGTGTGATGAAGCAAGAGCCAGCACCCAACTCTGAGCACAAAGCTGAATGACTTTTAAAGACAAAGAACCAACTCTTCAACAAGGTAGCTTTTATTGCCATAAAACTACTCCGGCGCATGATCAATTCATCTATGCAAAATGTATTTTTTGAACATGTACCCTGGGCCAGGCTATGGGTGAGATGCTGTGGAAAAAGATCAACAAAATAAAGACTCCCCCCATCGCTGTTCTCATGACTGTTCTTAAAATCGATTACTCACTCTGCCCTTCCTTTCCTCAAAATCATTTCACGAAGTGAGCCCAAGATTTGAAAGTAATTCCAAAGTCCCACTAATATTGATCTTGTTCTCTTTTCTTTAGCCAAAATATATATATATGTATTTCAATAGATAGGCACCCTTTTGGGATACTGCATCAGTGTTATTCTAAGAAACTCTACAGAGCAACTATTATTTGTCTCATATTGTTGTCCTAGCAAGACTGTTATGGACTGAATGTTTGTGTTCCCCCAAATTCATATCTTGAAGCCCTAATCCCCAAGGTAATGGTATTTGGAGGTAAGGCCTTTGGGAGTTAACTAGGGTTAGATTAGGTCATGAGGGAGAGGGCCTCATGATGGGATTAATGCCCCTATAAAGAGTAAGAGATGGGGCCAGCCCCATGGCTGAGTGGTTGAGTTCATGTACTCCACTTGTACGGCCCAGGGTTTCGCCAGTTCGGATCCTGGGCGAGGACCTAGCACCACTCATCAAGCCATGCTGAGGCGGTGTCCCACATGCCACGACTAGAAGGGCCCACAACTAAAATATACAACTATATACTGGGGAGCTTTGGGGAGAAGAAGGAAAAGTTAAAAAATAAATAAATAATAAATAAATAACATCTTTAAAAAAAATGACTAAAGAGTAAGAGACACAGATCTCTGTCCTTCTCAACCTGTTCCCACCAAGGAAAGATCATGTGAGGACACAGCCAGAGGAGAACCGTCTACAAAAGAGGAAGAAGGCCCTCACCAGACACCAAATCTGCTGGTACCTTGGTCTTGGGCTTCTCAGCCTCCAGAATTGTGAGAAATAAATGTTTGTTGTCTAAGCCACCCCGTCTATGGTATTTTGTTAGAGCAACCCAAAATGACTAAAGTAGAGACCCAGAAGGTTTAGGGAAAATATATATACTCAAACAGCCCTCAAGGAAACATTTTTTATTGTTGGACATTATCAAGACTTACTCTGAGATAAACCTTGAATGGTCATCGATATGCCAAGAGAAAACAATGCTCGTCACCTGGAGTCTCCTATGACAGATGCCCCATGACACTGGCAGTCTGTTTGCAGAAATTAAGTGGATGAGTGCCAGTCTTCCTCGAAAAGACTAATATCATGAACACAATGTCAGTACATGAGAACTGCACACAGTGTATGAGGCCAAAGGCATTTGAAGGCCCTCGACAGTTGGCAACCATTTGGGCATCTCTGGTGGCCACATCTTGATCAGCTATTCAAAGTTTGGTCAACGTCCTAAATTCCAAAGAATTTCCCCAGCAGCAAAACCAGGCACAACATATGGGCCCTGCAGCTTAAGTGCCTCATTCACAGTAGACTTATCATCTCCACAAGTCTCACCACAGCATTTGGCAAGCCCACGTCTGGATAACAAGTTCAAGGACGTTTGTTCAATTACTGCTCAAGTGCCTAAATAATTTTGTTAGAACCCAGTTTTCCAGGGTATGAGAGCAACGGCTGATCCACATGGAATCACATTACAAACTCCCTCTCAATGAGACCATTCTTAGGAAAACTATATCCTTTTTTTCCCCCACAGAATTTGCACTTGGAGTCCTTGAGTGGGTGAGAATGAATGTGATCTTCAGCTAAGGGATGAGTTGACGACACTGAAATGATCTGTAGACCTGCAAGTCACCAATGACTGCAGTCTACCCTTCAGGTTAGCAGGAGTGCCCATCTTTGTGTTAAAGGCAGCAGTTATATTAGAAATGATACTTTTCCCCTGTGCAGAAGGTGATTTCAAGGGGAAGAGCACTACTCATGCTAAATTGAGTTTGGGCAAGAGGCAGCCCTGAAGGACTGACTTCAGCGTGCATTCTCCCCTACAACAACCCTACATCATCACTACCTCGCAAAGCCCCAGCTTGCAGAATTGAGACAGTAGCACCAGTTTTATTAGGGAAAAATTCTCCATCAAGCAGCTCATTCTACTTGTGAGATTTAAATCTCTGAACAATTAGTACTAGTGCTCACGAGAAGAATGCTTTCAACAATACCACAAATTATTTTATGTAATAATTATTTTATGTAATAATTTGATGTCTTAGCAGTGATGCCAAGACACAGAGAGATTTTTATGATGATGAATATTTGGCCCATAAGATACTGAGGACAACTCATGCTTCTGTTCAGAACCTTCTATTTTACTTACTGATGCAAAATGAGGGACTTCAGCACAGAAATTCTAGGGCACATGTTGATTTATGTCTAACATTCAGGAACATTACATTCCCAAATAGGGCAGTGGTAGCACAGCCTGCTCTCACGTTTTATGGTGAATGCTCTGTTTCTATGTTCCCCAATAATTCTTGCATGTGCTTCTCCACATTTTCCTCATTCTCACCAGAGAAGAGACTGTATTGGGTACTGATGTATTTTGTTTCATTTTGTTCTATTCAAGACAAATAATTTCAGAATTTTCAAGTGTAAGGGAACCTGAGATCATCTATTCCAACCCATGATTTCGAGGAAGAGGATAATGAAGTGTAGAGAATGGAAAACATGTAAGCTTTAAATAAAATGCTCCTTCATAATTACTTTCTCTAGTTCACTAAAGCAAACACGTACTCAAAGAGATTAAAATACCCAAAACACTAGACTGCTAACCTTTGGCATATCTAATTCAACATCGAGCGAAGAAATTTTCATCTTTCTCAGTGAAAAATCTAAGCAAACCCACTGTATTAGTTTTCTACTCCCATAACAAAATCCACAAACTTAGTGACTTAAAATAATACAAATTCATTATCTTAAAGTTGTGTAGGTCAGAAGTACAACACGGTCTCACCAACCTAAAATCAAGGTGTCCAGAGGGCAGTATTCCTTTCCAGAAGCTCTGGGGAAAATCTGTTTCCTGGCCATTCCTTCTAGAGGCCACTCACACTCCTTGGCTCATGGCTCCCTTCCTCCATCTTCAAAGCCAGCAATGGTTAAGTCAAGTCCCAAATTCCTTTCATGCTTTAGATTTCTCCTGCCATGTCTTCCAATCTCCTGGCTCGCTTGCTCTCCTTCTCTCTCTTTGACAACAGTCAGTTAAAGTTCTCTACTTTCAAGTACTCACATAATTAGACTGGGCTCACCCAGATTATCCAGGATAATCTAGCTGTCTCAAGGTCCTTAACCTTAATCCCACCTGCAACATCCCTTTTGCCATGTAAGGTAACATTTACAAATTCTAGAAATTAGGATTGGACATCTTTAGGAGGCCATTATTCTGCCTACCATATCTGCCCACCCTTCCGATCCCTCACCTTATTAAATGGCCCCACAATCCATCTGGTGACCAGGTCAGAAACCT
This sequence comes from Equus quagga, assembly GCF_021613505.1. Taxonomy (NCBI): domain Eukaryota; kingdom Metazoa; phylum Chordata; class Mammalia; order Perissodactyla; family Equidae; genus Equus; species Equus quagga. Next base: position 76,555,366 of record NC_060278.1, read on the forward strand.
GGGACACACGCCTGGATTAATACCATCTATTTACACTCTACATCCACTTAGTGGCTAAATCCCACTGACTCCAAACTCTAACTCTGTCAGGTACCAGTCTCCACTTATCTACAGTCTGCTATGTCCAAGGTCAGCGCCTCCCCCGAATTCCTCATCTCTTTTCCTTGCCCTGGCACCTGCCTCAATTTTTTTTTAGTTACCTACACTGTCCTTCTGAAGCCACGTGTTTCAGGTAAGGTGTGCTCCAGCCCCAGTTCAAGGGGAGGAGTCTTGATTGGTCTAAGCTAGTCACGGTGGCTCCTATGCCCTTTGCCAGTCACTTCAACATGAGTGGAACATGGGTCCCTAATGAAGTCAGTGAGCCACTGAATTAACCAACTCTGGAATCACTTTACCTTGAGATTTCCTGTTAGGTGACACAAATTATCTTGTTATTTAAGCAAAATTGAGTTGAGGATTTCTGTTACTTTGCTGCTAAAAATATCCTAAATGGTACATGGCTCATTAAAATGACTACACAACTCTACTCACTGTCCTACTTGCTCCCTAGTCTCCCATCACCTCCAACTATCCATCTTTCACTTGCAAGCAAAATACCTTTTCGAAGCCACCTATCTTTCAGGTATTCCTCTACTCAAAACGCTTCAGTGATGTCCCGTTACCCATAACTGTGGTTCTCAAAAAACTGTGTTTATATACCTTTAAAGAATCTAGAAAACTACGCAACCAAAAGTCAATTTTAAGTTGATATCAATTTTCTTCATCATACATTTGAAAGAGTTGTTAAAGATATAATTTCTGGCATGTTGTAAATGCTGACATTTTAAGTAAAACAACTGTTATATTATTCTTTAAAAACCCACAAGAGGGGCTGGCCCCGTGGCCGAGTGGTTAAGTTCGCGCGCTCCACTGCAGGTGGCCCAGTGTTTCGTTGGTTCGAATCCTGGGCGCGGACATGACACTGCTCATCAAACCACGCTGAGGCAGCGTCCCACATACCACAACTAGAAGGACCCACAACGAAGAATATACAACTATGTACCGGGGGGGCTTTGGGGAGAAAAACGAAAAAATAAAATCTTTAAAAAAAAAAAAAAAAACCCACAAGAATCTAAACACCACAGAGATTTGATGCCCATAACTATCCATTTAAAAATAAATAAGCTCTTCTTTAACATTTATCATACCTTCCTCATATTTCCATTCTATTCCACTGCAAAATTTTACTTTAACGAACATATCTTTATGATTCAAAGTATTTTATTGATTGACCTATCAAACATCCCTCTACATACCAAAACTATGTATATAACTTAGAATTTTGTTATAATTTACTTTGAATTTAGATGCTAAGGGTGAAATAATTTCTTCTGAGTTATACAACATTTACTTGTAAACAACTGAGAAAAACCACATAAATATAATAAAATTTTAGTCATTAATTATTAAACATAAAAAATTAAAATTGGGGCCAGCCCAGTGACATCGCAGTTAAGTTCATGCACTCTACTTCGGCAGCCCAGGGTTTGCCAGCTCGGATCCCAGGCACGGACCTACGCACCGATCATCAAGCCATGCTGTGTCAGGCGTTCCACATATACAGCAGAGGAAGATGGGCACAGATGTTACCTCAGGGCCAGTCTTCCTCAGCAAAAAGAGGAGGATTGGAGGCAGATGTTAGCTCAGGGCTGATCTTCCTCAAAAAAAAACACAACAAACTTTATTTGAAATCTCTCTATATATCAGATGGATAGAGCTTTTTAAAAATTAACCCATGCATCTATGGATGAATATTCCTTAATGCTAAAATATAAAGGTTTAGCATCAATTTTATTCCAACTTTTCATATTTCTATGCATAAGGGCTGACAAACCCTTTTGGCCTAAATAAGTAGGCAAGTGTATTGGGGTTTAGCTATAGCCACATCACTCAAATCTCTGAAGTCCTTTTGAGTTCGAAACCATCAAAGACAGTGATCCATCATCAAAATTGCTTTTAATTACCTATCAACTGATGATCCAAATATGTCTTCAATTTTGCTACAAGCAAAGTGTTCTTTTGTTTAGCACTTGGGACTCTCTTCACATCACACGACAATGCACCATATTAAGATTCTGGAAAGATGAGAGGAATGCCTTCCTTCTGTAAAAAGGGAGAAGGGGGAGCAGATGCATTCTCAGGCGGGTCAATTTTAGGAAAGAATGTAAATAAAAGTAGAAAATCTGGACAGTTATTCCCTTGAGAGTCTCTGAGCCCTCGCATGTGCCCCATCAGAATATCATCCTTTGTGCCCTAAGGTGTGCCTAAAGCCATTTTGAAAACGGCTGGCCTGTAGGATAACATCAAAATTTGTTCGCATGTAACACAATGCCTTTCATGATCTGATGCAGGCTCTCGTCCCACTTCCCACCCTTATCTCTCTACACCTGGCTCTCTACACCAGCTGGAGAAACTGCATTACATATCCTGGCTCTAAGTTTGCTCTCAAGAGGAACATGTGTCAAAAGACTTCCCTCCTTTACTACACTTTGACCCATAGCCTGCTGCTATTTTAGACGCTAGAGATGAGTCACTGAAATTTATACCGGCACCTTGCCCCTGGCTCAGTCCAGTCCCAGGGACTCTGCTTGCTGTATGACATAAATGAACAGCACCATTTTAACTAGTCATCTTACCTTTAGGGTAAAATTCTGTATAACAAGCCACCCAACCATATACTTTATTCCCACACTCTAGGAACACTATTCAACAATTCCAGCATTCACATATGTAGATGAGGTTCTTTTCATTACTCTGCTCTCCTGTCCACTAACTGCTCTTTCGGAAGCTTTCCCCAATTTCCCCTCCCCATCCCAGGTACAGAATTAGGCACTGTCTTCCTGTACAGCATGTTGCTTTTACTTCTACTCGATATTTTTCACATTCTGCTTCATATTCATGACTACATGCGCGTAAGTCTCCTTGTCTCCATGGCAGCCACATCCCTTAGTTCCATCCTCATTTGATTGCTGGGGCCTGACCAGCTCTCTTGAGAATCTCTTCCCTCACTGCCAGTCCATTCCTCTTAGTCCCTACATGATCACTCTTCCTCGGTTTCCTTCACTACCGGCTCTGCCCACTGCTCATCTCCAAGATGCCTGGGCTTTCCACAGCCCAGCACCAGAGCTCTCAGGCTATCCCAGAGTGAGCTAACACCAAATCACGACAGCTACCTTTTCCCAAATCGGAAGGAAAAAAATTAACAATTTCCTCATGTTAGGGTTTCTATCATTTTTCTTAAAAACTTGCCACTTAATTGTTAGTAATGGCCAGCAAATGACAAAAGTAAACAAATACTAAGAAAAAACATAGAAATCAGTCATTTATATATAATTAAGGGTTTTTTGTATATGCTCATGGGTTAGAATTTTACGTTACGTATAAGAGCTTGTATTTTACTAGCAAAATTGGTGCTGAGCTTCTTAATATGACATAATGAAACATATCCACATTTCTGTGTGTGTATATATATATATACACACATATATGTTTAACGTAAATGTATACGCATTAGATATCAACATAAAATTAAGTTTCTTTCTATTTTGCTGACATCACAACATGTGAAAATGAACCCATGGAAACTCTCAGGCATTGCTGGTGTGACTGAAAAATAGTTCAAACGTTTTGGAAACCAATTTATGCAGTTGAACATGCATATGACCCAGCCATTCCACCCTTAGATATTTACTGAAGAGAAATAAGAATGTGTCCACACAAAGACTTGTATTCAAATGTTCAGAACAACTTTAATAGCCCAAAACTGGAAAAAAGTATATTATGTCCATCAGGAGGTAAATAAATGATGATGTACCCATATAACTGATTAATACCCAGAAATTTAAAAAAAACTACTTATACACATAAAAACATGGAGGAATCACAAAAACACTTTGCTGAAAGAAAAAAGCTAGACAAAAAGAATACATGATTCCTTTTGTAAGAAATCATAGAAAAAGCAAAAAGAATCTGGAGACAGAAAGCAGCCTAGTGATTAACTGGGACCAAGGGGTTAGGAGGGATGGATTGCAAAGGGGTTCAAACAAGCTTTTTGGGGTAACAGAAAGGTTCTATATGACGACTGTGGCAATGCTGACACTAGTGGACACGTACGTAGACCCTGATTGAAATGCAAAATGGACACTAACAATGGATGCATATTATTGCATGTAAATTATAATTCAATACAGTTAATATTTTTTAAGTGGCCCAAAGAATTTTTCACCAAATTTGGAGACAACGTTAGGGATGACCTGATTTGCCATGAATACAGGCTTATGTGGTAGATGAGAAATTTATTTTGAATGACTTTGCAGGGGTCAGATAGAGGGAGGGAGCAGAACTTTTTCTTTCATATGGAGTAAGTTGGTGATTCATTTTAAAGATTTCAATGAGTTGAAACATTAACACTTCTTGAAACTGGAATAATTTTATAGATGGGAAGTGGCCCATCTGAGACGGGAACAAGTTGTTGAGTTCCAGGAACGAGATTTGTTTAGTTTGGTACAACCTGAACTTTAAGCCCTGTGGGTAGACTCTTCAACTAAGAACAATTTCTTCCTGATGCCAATTCACAGATTACGCTTTCTGAGGTGAAATAAGGTGACTTGGGACAGTCTATTGGAATCGAAAATATTCAGAGAACAGAGTTTATTGGAAGTGACATCCCTGGAGCCTGGAGCTAGTAAATGCATGAATTGATCTAGAGAATGAGACCAAGAAGAGACAACCCTTCTCCCCAGACCCCTAATGTGACAATACAATATACCAGTAGTTCTTAAACTTGATTGTGCATCAGAATCTCCTGGAGAGCTTGTTAGAACATAGATTTCTGGGCCCCACCCAAAGAGCTTCTGATCCAGTAAGTCTGGAGTGGTGCCTGGTAATCTGCATTTCTAGCAAGTTCCCAGGTGATACTGATGCTGCCGGTCTGGGCACTACACTTGGAGAACCACTGCTGTATACCCTGGTCTTCTGGACAAACGCCCTTGTATAGTTCTGGAACAGCCTCACCCACAAATTAAGTAGAAAGAAGGCTAATTTATTTCACTAGCTACACTGTCAGCACCAACAACAAGAAAGGTCAAAAGAAAAATTTCATGATTCTTGGAAAAGATGGACAAATTGTTCCTGCTTCAGACACCTTCATCTAAGGATGACTTTTTTTCAATTCTTAGGTTACTAAGTAGCTTCTGTATTTCTAACATTAATTTTGCCTCTCTTATCAGTAGAAATGTATATTAAACTATGTTCTGCTGATAAATGACATGCCACAAGTTCAAAATATACATCATTTTCTATTGTCAGATGAAAAGACAAAGATAAAAGAATTGTGAGGGAAGGACCAAAGGGTGAAGAGAAGAAATTACAAGAAAAGGTGGAGAAATGAAAAAAACACAAATCACCACAGAATCAGAAATTCCCCAGGGGAAAAGAATGAGGATTTGAGAGAATAATAGTGAAGGGACCAAGGAGGGAAGAAATGGCTTCAGGAGTTGGAAGTTTACTCTATAGATGAAAATAAAAAGCCACAATGTAAAAAGGAGTTGAAATATAAAATAACGTCAGGCAAAATGAAGAAACAAAAACAAGAAAGAAAAGCCAAGTCAAGAGACAAGGAAGAGCTGTTTATTTTTTTAAATTATTTAATATAGCATTTAGAAAACAATATATACCAACATACAGTGATTTGTGAAGAGGTGGGAAAAGGCACAATTTTAAAATATTCCCATCTTATTTGTTGGATAAATATCCAACTTCAGGTTAGTAGAAATCAATTTCAGTTGTTCACCACAGTCTGAAGGGGTCAGATGTGTCACTTGGGGTTGGGGGGGGTGGGGCGCGGGATGGATCTGCCGCATGGTAGGCAAGAATAATGCACACCCCGCAAAGATCTCCACATCTCAACCCCTGGAACTGTGAATATGTCACTTTACCTGGCAAAAGGGACTTTGCACATGTGATTAAATTAAATATCTTAAAATAGGGAGATGAGTCTGGATTATCTGGGTGGGCCCAACGTAATCAAAAGGGTTCTTAAAAAATGGAAGAGGGAGGCAGAAGGATCAAAAAAGGACATATGACAATGGAAAGAGAGGTCAGAGCGATGCAGCCATGAGCTGCAGAAAGCAGGCAGCCTTCAGAAGCTGGAGAAGGCAAGGCAAGGATTCTCCCCCAGGAGTTTCCAGAAAAAACGCAGCCCTGCAGACCTGTTTTAGACTTCTGACCTCCAGAACTGTAAGACGACAAATTTGTATTGTTTTAAGCCACTAAGTTTATGGCAATTTGTTACAGCAGCAACAGAAAACTAATCCAGGGATCTTGGGGATGCTGGGTTGAACTGGAGAGCACGTGCCTCCTCTAACAGGGGGCATACAGGTCCAGATTTTGCCAGATCTCCTAATTTGTTAGGAGAGGAGGAAAATCTATTTGCATGAGGCAGGACAAAGTATGACCATTGACTGTTGCTCCTTCTTTCTTTATTGGATAGGTCCAATCACGAACCATGTGATGCAACTAAGTTAAGGCCAAAGGATGGATAAACCAATGGAACAGACTTCTCTGACTCAGTGCTCCACTCCAGACCACAGACCACACTAAAGCCTGCAGAGGTGAAGAGCTCAGTCGTTGACAAAACTTCTATATTTCTCACCAGGATGTACCGAAAGCAAAATGTGGTCTATTTTATGCTCCCAAGTCATTCATAAACTGAACTTCAGAGTGTTAGACTTTTCTTACTTTCTAAATAATCAATGGGGCCAACCTGCTCTATAGAGTCAATCTGGAAAATGAAATTATTTCACGAGAACAGTTTGTTCTTTGCAGACGAAAGGAATCATTACAGTGTTAAATGTTAAGACTATTACTGAAACAGGGCCAGATAGATGGTAATAACTTTTAAAAAGGAAGAGAAAAAGAAACATAAAACTCTAAATTCTTTTGCCTTAAAGTAATCCTTCTGGTTAATCCTATTCTTAGAGCAAGCTTAAAGAAGGGGGGGGCGGGAAATGAAGTTAATCATGTTTGCAGAGACAAGTCACCTCTCTTAATATTCAGGCAATCAGCCAACAATATTTGTTGAGTGATGGCTCTCCACAACATTAAACAAGGTAGGAAATACAAAAGAAGTGTAAGAGAAGGTTCTTGCACAGAGGAATTTATAATGTCACTGGGAGGACAAGGTTAATACGTAAAGTAATTAGAGAGTAATTAACAGTCTTTATCTGCACTGAAGAATGATGCCACAAGGTTTATAAGTCAACGCAATATGTACTCACAAAAGGGAGAGATGGGCAGAGATCTGCCTTACAGCACTTAAGAAAACTTTAGGATGGTTAAATTTTATGCTGAACCTTCAGGAACAAGTAGGATGTATGTAGAATAAGGGTAAGATATTGCACTCCACAGAAATTGGTTTGCTGAGTTTTCTCCTGTTCTAGAATCTTCTAGATTAATTGAAGCTGAAAATATAATAAAATCCACATAAATGATGGCCGTTTTTTATAAGTTGAACTTATAACAAATACTAGTGCTCTGGAAGATATGGGAGAAGATACCTGATATTTCTTTCTATTCCATTGGGGCTTGAAGTTATAAGAGGAAGAAATAGTCACTATTTCCCACCATCCTCTTTCTGTTCAAAGATTGCACAAATAAATGCAAATATATGCTTCTAGTGCCTCCAATTATATACTAAAATGAAATATTTAAATAAGTAGAAGTTTCATACTGTTGTACTCCAGTGGAAAGATGCTTAGATTTATAACCTGAATTTATTTTTCTTAAAACATAGTTCTCTGAGTTATTTTATCAGAACTGACTTCAGCAAGTGTTGGCAAAATTTATTCTGTCCTTTCATCTCAGAGAAAGGCAACTATAAATTCAATAGCTTAAAAAACAAGAATAAATATGCATGTGGGGATTTCTTTTTCTGGCCCATAGGTAGTTGTTACCTTTATATATTCTCTCTAATGAGACATGGCCAGTCCATGGTTTGAAATTTTGAATAGATAACTGTTGACTATTTGTTCAGTTTGGGTCTAAGGATCACACACTGTGCATTTAAAAACTGTTGGGATATGTTCTTGCATTCCTTTATGAGCAAGAAAACATAAATTCATTAAATGATGTTTAAAAATCACCATAAATTTCTATGTAGTATTCTGGAGAAAGAGTGTAAAAGAAGCCACTACATAATACCTCTGTGCACCTCTGGGTCATACTCTATGGATTTTTCTCACTGAAAATAGCTGAATAAATCCATTGCTTAGAATTCAGTATTCACTGGAAAACCAAAATACATCTAAATGTGAGCAACAGTTGAAGGAGCTGTATGGGCTTTCAGAAGATGAGTCTCATGTTCCATGAAGGTATGTAAAGTGACTAGTGAAAAGGAACAAAGGAACAAATCAAAAATGGGAGTTTAAGGCACTTTCGAAGAACTCAATCTGAGTACTTTCTAGCCCTGAACTTTATGAACCCGTTCGTTCTGACTACCCTTTCTGCTATGCTACTTCCTTGTCAGATATTAAAAAACTGCTTCCTTGTGACCAAAGATATCATGGGCCATTTTTACCTCCTGGCTACAGGTCATTCTGGGAGCCTGGCCTTTCAAACAAGTGCTGTCTGGATAGTGGAGGTTTGACACAGCTCTGTGTATCCATATCAGGGTGGATCAAATTAATCCCCTCCTCGGTGAAGTGCTTGAGGGTAAAATTGACACCCACTGCTGCACACAAAGTGGAATGTCAGGAATTAAGATGATCCCAGGAACTGAGCTTTCTGTTCCTGAAGAAGCCGTGTGAACCAATATATATTTCAGGCTGAATTATGAGCTGAATACATCCTCAAATAAAATCTTCACAGGAAACAGCTGGCCTCAAAGAGGGATTTGTTTTTTTTCTCTGTAGCCAGAGAAACCAGGCGTGTCAGTCCAGAGAACGTCTTAGGACTTGGTCACCTCCTTGTCTCTGTATCTCTACTTATATGATCTCACTAACCATCTTGTAAAAGGTTATAAGAATCAATCACATCATTGGCAAGTAATCTGTGCCAAGTAAAAACAAGACATTCTACATTACTGTTGTTAAAACTTGAATTTTGTCAGAAATAAGAACACCATGAGTGAGTCCAAACAAACTAAATATTAACTTGTTAGGAGGTGTTTTACAATACGTATTTCTAAGTATGAAAGTAACTTGCATGAAATAAAATTGATTAAAGTGCAGTTTGAAAAAATAAACTGATCACAAATCACTTATGTGTGATCAAGTCCTTTTTTGGAGAGACTCACAAAAGAACATAAGGGCTGGGAAGAGGCAGGAGGGAACTTTCTCAAATGATGGTGATGTTCTGTATCTCGCCAGGAACTGATTTACACAGATGCATCCCTTTGTCAAACTCAACTTATGTACAGTGACGGATGTGTGCATTTCATTGTATGTAAACTTCACACGAAAAACTGCCAACAGACATTGAACTCTAGTTAATAATAAGCATGATGCAATATGCAAACTGATGCCTGTGGTTTATTTTTAAATGCATCAGAAATAAGATGGTGAAAGGAGGACAAAGGGATAGGTGGACAGACAGACATGCGATGAAGCAAAATGTTAATGGTGGAATCTAGGTGGTGAAAATACAGTTGCTCACTGTGAAACTCTTTCAAATTACCAAATATGTGAAATTTTCATAAAACCTGTCAGGGAAGAAAATATAATGGGAAAGAATTACTAAAGAGTTTGGAGTGGCACACCACCGCCCCACTCCCCACTTCCATCCGGAGTTCCCATGGTATCTAGAACCGGGCAGAATATTTAAGTTGAAAACTCAAAGCACAAATCTAACAAGCTGAGGCATGGAAGGTTATTTTAAAAAATTGACTGCCCGAAACTGGTTGATTACATGGGAAAATTGTGTGTTAAGTGATAGGGAAAAATGCAGCTCCCCACAGATAAACTTTCTATATTTAAATTCACAGTGAGCTGAAGTGGGGCACCTGCAAGCGAGGCGGGGCAGAAGATGCTGTTAGAAGACTCAGGTGCACCATACAAATTAAACCCAACACACATAAACGGCTCCTGATGGGAAGACAGTGACAGCAGACGGAAAAGCGGGTGAGACCTGAGGGGTTTGGGGCAATGCAAAGAAACTTGTACTGAGAGGCAAGGGCCAGAGCTTCCAACAATAGTGAGTCTCAGGAAAAAACTGCTCTGGAAGCTCATCAGAGAGTACAATACCACACGCTTGTTCCAGAGAAAACAAGAGGTCACACAGCATCAGTTACATCATCTGCGCAGGGCAGTGTCTACAGCTAGTCAACTCACCTCAGTCACATTCTCGGTCATGCGCTGCGCAAACTGATTGCTTGGTATTGACTAGACGATGTCCATTAACTTAAAATTAATAGTCTGGGCAGGCATTTGATATTGTGTAGCTCCTCACTAGTCAGAGTGTGGACCCTGAACCAGCAGCATTGGCAGCCTCTGGGAGCTTGTCAGAAATGCAGCATCTCAGGCCTCATCCCACACCTGCTGTGTTAGAATCTGCCACTTAACCGAACCACAGATGATCCACATACACATTCAAGGGTGAGAAGCAATGGAGCGATCTTACAACAAGCCTGTAGGCGGAGCCTCAATAACTTGTCTTAGCAGCAGCTTTAACTTCAGACGCAGAGGACAAGTACAGGTAAAGAGGTGAGCAATATTAAGCCTTGGACATCTTGTCGCCTGTAAGCACATTCGCCTGACAACTGTTTCCTCTTTGCAAAGCTTTAGTCCCAGCCTCCATCTGTGAGAGAGAACTGCAGCTAGCCTGAAGCCCCTGGAGAAGCCAGAAAACTAAAACATGGTTGAACTTGTTTTGAGCATTTTGGAAAGTTTCATATCCTCCAACGGGTCTAGAATTATTCCACATAGCTTTGCAGAGTGGATCACTTTGCATGTAATTGCTCTTTAACATTAAAAGCATATAAGATGTTTTCTCCAACAGGTAACTATCTAAGGAGTTGTCAGGCCACTGTCCCCGTTTCTGCTGTAAGAGACGGCCGTGAAAATTCTTCACTCCCTAAAACACAGGCACAGAATGTTGCATTTTATTCAAGTCTCCATCTGTCTAAAATATGTTTATTTTAATGGTCATGTTTTGTTTACTTCAATCGCTATAATAAAGACTGTTTTATACTCAAATATCTGTGGCTAGTCATGGTTCACAAAAAAACAAAGGTCTTATCTTTTCTTTCATAGTATGTCTTTAAAAATTCTAAGATATTCCTGACAAGATAAAGTAGACAAATACAAAATATTTTTCTAAAGCCATCTGAAGCCAACTATTCTGTACCAACTACGAATTTCATACTTCAGCATCACTTCTTTGTCTATAAATATTTGTAATTACATGAAAAACTTTTTAAAAATATGACTACAAATACACCAAACAACTTTCGAAGTTATTGATTTCCACTCTCGTACTTCAGGAAGGAATTTTACATAATGTCTGATTTACTTTCCAAGACAATGAATAAGTACATTTCCAAGACAATTAAGTACAAAGTATATTTTCATTCTCATTTATTTAGGAAAAGAGATTTTTTAAAATGATAATTTTGCCTATCTTAAAAAGTTAAAATCAAAATAAAATAGTGAAATATGTCCCATACTTTTATTACTAATTATGAAAAATAAAAATGAATTGGTTTTTGTAATAATTCACGCATGATAGAAAAAATGTTTAACAATTTAGGTATTTACAGAAAGTACTTAAGAGACTGTTTATTTTGAATAGACTACTTTTCAGAGTACTTTTAGGTTCACAGTAAAATTGGGTAAAAGGTACAAAGATTTCTCATATACCCCCAGCCCACACATATATGGTTAATTTTTAAAATACAGAAAATGCTAAATGACACACAAAAATCCTACCACTCAAATCATACCAATAAATGCCTTATTTAAAAATCTATTTGAGTTACAGTTAGGTTTACGGAAATTTTGTAAAAGGAGACATGAAAATAAATCTGTACCATATAATGCCAGAATTACCAGAAAAGGATAGTGTCTAATTCATTTTGTTGGCTTAAATTTTGTCTTAAGTTTCTCTCTTATTAGAAAATCTAAAGAAAAGAACCCATACCAATAAACAGAAGAATCTTCATGGAAATTGGAGTGGTCTAAGAAATTTAAAGACAGAGAAGCATTTTCTCCCACTGCATAAACCTACACCTGCTTACCTTCAGGGACCGTGAAAATGAAATTGGGATAACCCTATTACAAGCTAAAAAAAACAAACTTATCCAAACTACTCTCCTTTGTAAATCTTAACTCCCACTCATAAAAGCCGTTTTCAGTGGGATCTCTTACCTGAAAAGGAGTGAGCAAGATTTAAACGTCACCTAGTCAGAAGCAGGCTCTGGAGAGCCAGCCGGGTTCAGCCTGAGAAGAGCACGGGCAAGCATAGGTCGTGGACAAGCTCACTCCTTCCAGAAGGAGAGAAGGGGGCAAGACAGTCAGGATGAACAAGCCCACGCAGCCAGCGAATGTGACAATACCGATCCTCTCACGCCGAGTCCCACCCGTCCGCCACAGAGTGAGAGGGTGGGCAAACAGTGCCCACAGCCACGACAAAACAGAGTGGCCCAGAGAGACTCTCTTCACCATTCTAAGCAGAACAACAAATACAGCAAATGCTTTCTACAGGCATCTTGCCGGGTAACTGCCCGAGAATGAGTAAGAGGCCCCACACGTAACGAGAAGTGTCACTTGATCAGAGGTTGCGGTTTATCAACAGGAAGAGTAAAATTTGATGCCTAGACCTGAACTCTTCCTTAAAAGAGATCTTTGGTTTTTCTATCTTGAAGGCTGCAAAAAATTCAAGATATAAACCTAAAGGAAACAAAACTGATTGCCCATAATTCAGGGAAGGGAATAATTTATAAGCTGCTGAGAATCTTAGTTTCAACTTCCCCATCTGGCTGGCACCTTTTGCCTATTTTCCTCCTTTATAATACTTCCAGAGTTCAAGAAAGGAAATAAAACTTTTTAAGCTTTTAAGTTACTAGTAATGCTGATATAAAGAAAAATAAATAAGAACTGATATCTAAAGTGAGATCTGGAGCTTACCTCCCGTGTACAGTAAAATGTGGAGACTTTCGTCCTATAAATGTATCTCAGGAGGATATTCATTCTCCATCAATTTAAGATGCTCTCACACACACACACACTTAGATGTAAGTCCCCTGATTTATCCATTCATCAGTGCTAGCCTGACAATAAAAGAAATTCAGCATTTCCCAAAATGTGCCAGAGAACAAAAATTGTTTTACAAAACAAGGTCCCAGAGTGAAGTTTTAGGGTGGTCAACCTACACTAATGTCACCAGAATCCTATACTGCAGGATTTCTCTGAGTTTCTAATCTGCTCATATTCATCATCAAACTATTAAAAGCAGTATTTTATGCATTGTTTCCCAAACTTATTTAACCATGGGATCTTTGTCTGAGGGACATCCAGAGGGAAATATATTTTGTAAGATAGATTTGGGAATTCTACTAGATTCTACTTGCCAATTTTTAATCAACAAACCTGACATTGTGACAAGTTTTCAAAGCACTTAGAAGTCAGTAAATTATTAGGTTTCCCATCTGTTCCAACTTGCACTAATACCTCTGAAATTACAGTGTGATCAGTTTCTACATTTCTCAATATTATAAAGCTAAACCTGTTTTCCAAATGGAAGTATACCACATAGGTATTAAATGGATATCCACTACAGTCTTCGCATTATGCTAGAAAATATAAGGGACAGCATGGTGTCTGCCCTCAAGAAGCTGAACGTTTTGTTTTGAACCTCTGCAGTCTCTATCGTGTGCACGTGTCTGTATCATGGTCACCTGTTTGCCCTCAAAAGTTGAATGTAAGACTTCAGAAATCCAATGGGTCCTACAGAATGGGAGCACCCCAGCCAAGCGACGGATGTCAAACCAGGAATGACCATTACAAATACCACCCAAACACAATTCCATCTGCATCTATGTATGCACATTTCAACCACTTTCACACAGGTAGATTTAAGAAGAAGAAACTGACTCAGGTGCCTTCAGCAAACCATGTCTAAAAGCTGCTTCCCACCTCAAATGCTTCCACTTGTCTTACGTCCTAGAGTCCTGACATCCACAGACAGTTTATCGTGCTCACTGATATAAAGAAGGGGGTTTTCAGGATAGAACCAGGGTAGACTGGCAGTTCCCAGCTGGGCCACCGAGATAATTAAGTCACCAGCAAACCCTCATTCATCTGCTCCCACTGCTCCAGAAGAGACGAGTCCACACGAGCTGTTTTTCCAAATCGTGTCCCTTTAAAGATCAAAATCTTTCTAAAATGAGTTAGACTCCTCTAATCCTTCTATTAAGATATTTAATAAAATTTAAAAATTATGCCTTTAGTTCATAAATACAGCTTCGACTGAATAAAGTCCTAAGTATAATACTCTATTAAAGAGACCACTGTAACACGCTGAGAAAAATATTTCACTTAAAAAATGACTCAGGAGACATGGGATGGTGTGATGGAGCGCCAGCAGCTTAACGTCCTGAGCCTATAAAATACCAATGAAATCACTTACACAATAACAATGAATTCATAAGGCTACATAAGAGTCAAAAGAGAAAAATCTAAACTCCAAAGTTCTGGGCAAACAGAAGACATGTTGCATCATACGATGCTACCTTGCGGAGATTTCTTTCAGCCACTATTTACTGAGGGCCTGCCTGTGACAAAAAAACAGGGCGCCAAACAGAGTTGCAGTTTATTATGAAGAACACGCATGTGTGTCTCATTATAATAAATGGATACAGGCTGGGATGTCTTAAAAACTAATTGTGAAAATAACCCAAGTTTATTTACAAAGTTCAGACCACAGAAGGCGTAACATTAAAAGTAAAACTCCCTCCATCTTTCATATTAATTACAACCATGGCCGGATTTTAGTTTATATTTGCCTGTAATCACTAGATGAGGTGACTCATATTTAAAACACAGTTTCCTTCTAATGAATGAGTTTATCCTATTTACATCACGGTTTCTAATCACCAGGTAGTTTATCTTAATTCTATTATTTCATTTTGGTAGGCTTCCTGGTTTGATATTTTCTTTTGTTCTGGTTTTTGCAACATAATTCATTTAAATACGAAATGGAAGCCAAACAATTACCGTACACAGAACGTAATGAAAATATTATAAATCTCACTACACACTCAAATAGTAACTCTGTGAGGTGATAAACGTGTTAACCAACCTCATTGTGGTAAACATTTTGCAATATATCAAATCACATCCGCCTTAAGCTTATATAATGTTATATGTCACATATCTCAATAAAGCTGGAAAAAATAAAGGTACAGTAACTAAAAAAAGAAAATGTTTTAAATCTTAATATAAAAATAATAAGTAATATAATCAAGAGATTGGCAGAAAGATGGAAGTTTGAACGTGATATTTCTTAAAATTTTTAAATCTAGGAGTCAAGAGGTATAGTCAAAAGTTAAATCTACAAACAGGATTTTGTTATATTATTCACATTTGTAATAATTTATTGCCACAAAAATGTAAAAAACACAACATAAACCTAAATTACGGAAGGAAAAAGAAAACATGGAGGATACTGCATCATCTAGGACACAAAGGAATCATCCCACTAGGCACAAGCTGCTTCCCTGGGCACACCTGTGCCTTAACCTCTCCGTCCAAGCACGGGCTGTCTGTCCAGCCTCGCAGAGCACCCACCTGCTGGGGCTCCAAGAGAGACACACTGGATCTTCTTGGATTATTCCCAATATCACCAAATTTGGCAGATGGTCTTCAGAGTCTTAACATTTGGGAATTATCCACTTCCTACTTTTAGTGAAGATTTTTTCCTCCACTTTCAGTAAATGTTTTCATCTCTACAATTTCAGGGAAGAGAAAAGATACCTTTACTTAAATTCCTCTAACAGAAACCCTCACCTCCCAACTTGCTCTAAGTTTCTAATTCCTCTCTACCGTTTTTAGTTTTGCTGTCTCTCCACTGCCCGCCTCTACCTGCCTCTTCCCTTTCTGATCTGTTGCTGCGAAAATCAGTGGTGTGCTGAGCCAACACGCACAGCCTGCAGGGCCACTGTGTGTGTCTCTTCCCAACTCTGGTCACAGTGGGAACACTTACACCTCTGAAATGGGCAGAAATGATGACCCAGACTTCTTCTCGCTCCCCCTTCTCAGAGCTAGCTGTTAAACATTTACCAGCACACCACTCGAAAGGTCTGTGAGTTTAAAAACCAGCTTCTTAGAACTGTGTGTAAAGTAAGGATATAAAAATTTTTACTTAGAACAAAAAAGCTTTATGTTTTAGCTTTTCTTTTTTTTAATTATTTGGTCAGGTGGCTTTATATATTTGACACTGCCAGATAAAGTAAACTACAAGATACACCAGGGTGACTAGCATTAAATACTAGAGGACCAGTGACCATCAACGAAGGTTGTCTCCAGAGTAAATGCCATCTTTACATACTTACATAGCATCTTTTTCCCTGGTAGCTCTAAATAGCATATTAAATCTATTTTTTTTGACTCTCACTGCTAAGGAAATTTAAGAAATCATCAGCATTTCATTTACTGTGACATATAAACAAGAAAACTTTTAGGTTCCGGCAGATCTGCCTCCTTCCCTTCTCCTTCTTTGCCCCCAAATTCCAAAATACACAAAAATCATCACACTTTTTGTTTCCTCTTTTCCTATAACTCTACAGATTAAAGACAAAAAAGCAATGATTTAATAGTGCCCTTGATCCTTCCAACCTTACTAAAGATCAATTTTAAAGCTGACAACCCCATATACTCAGGGTAAAGTCAACTCATTGTTACAGGGAACACAGGATAAATGAGCAGAAAACATTTTTTAAAGCATGGCAATGACATTCTACCAAACACTGCCAATTCTGTCCACCTGGATCATCATCCACCTAGTGAATCATGAAACAAAAAGATTTGGCAAAAACAAAGAGCACTGTGTGAAGAAATAAACAACAAACATTAAATAAATTACACAAACTTCGATACTCACCAATGTTCCTCTAACTCTTCATGCTACCTGCATTCCACATCTTTTACTGTATCCCTGATTATCAGGATTAATGCATTGTTTAAATAGTATCAATATTACTGAATCATATTTTATTAATACTTATCAGTAAAAAGTGAAAAAGGTAGTTATCTTTAACGTTAGAATGTACTCCACAGAACAAAATGCTTCCTTAGGGGTCTTTTTTCTAAATATTTTATTCTACTCCAAGAAAAAAATATATAAAGCATGATATAAGCAATGCCAGATATTATTCAAGAGAGAGAACTTCATTTTTGTCTCACCATTTAGAATAAAATAAAATTCATTTCACAGAACACAGTTCGTGATTGGCAGTGCTCCGTGCTATAAGTCTAACTTTGCTATCATCACCAGTCTGCCACTGGCAATCAACAGCTCCTGGTTTGTAAGAGAAGCTGGACAGCATCAGATGGTAGTGGACAGCATCAGGCTGGAATCGGACACACCTGTTTGGCATCAAAGCGATCTGATTTTGGACAAGTTACTTAATCTCTCTATGGTTCAGTTTTCTCACCTCTAAAGTAGGAATAAAAACACCCCCCCTCACAGGATCACTAAAGAATTTTAAATACGAAAATCTACATAAAACACAACATACCATCTGGTACATAGCAAGTACTTAATAAACTGGGATAATAGCTTATTATTGTCTTAGTGCTTTCACACAATATGCCAACCACTCAGATAGCTGCTTGGAATCACAGTATTTCACACCAGAGCTTCTCAAACTTTCACATGCACACAAGTCACCCAGAGATTGATAAAAATGCAGACTGTGACTCAAGAGGTTTGCTGTGGGGCCCGAGACTCTGCCTTTAACATGCCCCCAGGTGATGCCAATGCTGCCGGTCCAACGACCAGACTTTGAGAATCACAGATTTGGACGACCTGAACATTCCCTCCCACCACCATCACCACCACCATTCCCCCCACACAAACACACGCATGTACACCCCAGCAGAGCTAGCTAAAATTCAAAACATTGAGTTCACAATCCAACATTATCTTCCCTGTAAAAATAGAACTCCTCCTTTAAAAATGGTAAAAGCTATGACCCACTCACGAAAATTGCTAAATATAGAATACAATTATAAGAAAGATAAGGAACTGCTTAACCTGGGGAAAGAACTTGGGTTTTCAAATCAGACAGGCCTGGGTTCAAACCCGAGCCTCACTGCAGGCACTAGCTGTTAATGTGGCTTTGGATTAATTACAGACTTCCTTATAAATTGCAGTTTCCTTATTTGTAAAATGGAGATAATAGTATCTATCTAAAAAATAAGATATCTCAAATAACAGCTGACTCAAAAATAACTAGTATTTACATGTATACCCCATAGCCTGACACACAGTGGGTGCTAGGAGCCTGTCGGCTGCTGTTCTGCTCCAGGATTCCTTGTTTTCATTACTTACTAATGTAACTCTGGCTTTCTTTCTGTTTCCTCTCAACTTGGGTCCTTCTCTCGAGCAAACTGTCTGAAGACCTGCCACTACCAAAAGTCTTTTTCATGCTATTTCAAGCTGCCAATATTAGTAATTTCCCAAGAGAAAGAACCTTATTTCCTCGTATGTTCTACTAATCCTCAAGACCTAAAGACTGGAAGAAAACTATCTGCTTTCCACAAGGCTTCTCTCTATTCTAAACCCTTGCAGGCTCTTTCTTCTCGCACAGACACAAAAGGAAAAGAACAGAAGTCATCGCCATCTTTTTCACATTCTCTAAAAGAGTGCATGACTATCTTTTTCAGTCAGAGAAACTGCTATTGTGGGAAACCAGCCACTCACTTGAAGATAACTCAGTCTTCTTTTTTAGTTCTAAAAACTGAAACTGATTCTATTTCTTAAGGAAGCTATAACACACACACACACACACACACTCACATACACACACCAGTTTTGTTATGGTTTCCTGTCAACAAGCACAAATGATATGATGCCAAAAACATCAGATGCCTAATTAAACTCTGTTCCCTCATTAATCCAACACATTATTTACTGACTGCCTGCCATGTGCCCAGTGCTGTGTCAGATGCCAGGTATAAACTGGTGAGTAAACAGATACATATGTGGTCCATGCCCTTGAGGATCTAACTATCCCGACCTTCACCAATCTTATTCCTGAAACCAGGAGCCACTTCCAGAGCTAGTTCTGGATTCCAAAACCTAGCCCAGGGCAGAGGAGGACAACTACAGGCTGCATCTAAATAAGCCACAGCAAAATTGCTGAAGAGCAACCCTGGCCACAATTTACCAATCAGGTGAAACGCATCATGGCATCACCAGATAAAACCTGCAAATAAAGATGGTCTCTATTATGCCACTAAACAGTGGCTGCTCCAGCCCACCACACTGTCCTGGCTGGAGTGGAACGGTGGCCCCTTGGAGGCACAGATCCCATGGCAACTTAGTGTGGATGGATGTTCATCCATCCTCCAGCAACCCGCCCACCTCTCCTCCCTAACCATGAGCAACTAAACAGGCCTCAAATGTATCAGAAGCTTTCTGAAGTTCACCAGCACACCGAAAAGCAAAAGGTTGTAATATTTCACCAGCTGCACAAGCCACATTTAATATCTTCTGGTTATCTGCAGTTATAATACTTAATTTCAATATTTTATATTTAACTATAGTATTTAAAAACAGAAATAGGGATGTCAAGCAAAATGAAGCCAGTTTCACGCACCATCTTTAAGTCTGTTAAAACCTTCATCTAGCTGCATGCTCTCCGTAACACGGCTCTCCGTGTATGGAAGAGGCACTGCTAATAGAATCATCTTGATTAAGAATTCATATAATGTAAAAAGCATCCGAAAAACATAATCAGAATATGTGGAAATTATGTGATCAGATAATCAGTAAAGCCTTCAGATGCAGATTAATTTATTGTTCACATTGATGAGTCTTAATTATGTCCATGAATTGCTTTTATAGAGGCCTGTGGATTAAACGGAAGATCCCTCTTCAGTACATGAAAACACACTAAGTCTCATCATTATGCTAACCTGGGAGATGAAAAGACACCTTTCACTTTTCTCATCATCATCAAAATATAATGATCCTATATTAATCATGGAGAGCGTATACACAGAGAATGTCATCTTGGTAACAGAGAAAGGGACACTATTCCCAATGATCTGCAAGAGATATTTGAAAGAGGCTAAAGCTCTCTGATGCTTCAAACCAATACGATGTGTCAAGGATGAAGCAAAGGCTCGATTTCAGGCCATAGTCTAAGTAGTTTGGTTTAAAATTCAGGAGTAACCACACCTTCTTCCACAGATAACAACTTGGGTAAAAATTCCCCACAGTCCTTCCCACAAAGCAATGTGAAAGCATCTTCTAGGGACCAGAGGAATAATTCAGCACTAATAATTTAGGGTTAAAAATTCAGACAATAGCTTTATTTCGATTGGCTGAACTAATGCAGACCTGAATTCATTGCAACATTCCTCCGCTTCACCTTCCTAAGATAATTCTGAAGGTGGTATCACACCTTCGTATTCTAGACCAGTGAGCCCCAGAGTGTAGGAGCCACTGTCACTGGTAAACAGCAGGATAATTGTAGGTGGCTGTTCAGATTGAGCCTGGAATAACACAGAATCCTCCAGGAGGAAAGATGGACACCGCCTCCCCATCTCCCACCCCCATCCCCCCCAATAAAGGGAGGGCATGCCTCTGACTCAGGGTTTCTGGCAGGCATTGCCATCTAGTCAGGATTGAATGACACTATTTGCTTTGCATTTTTTAACTCTTATTGGATATCTCTACTATTTGTGGCACATAATAGTTTCCCATTTAAGGTAGTGATTTAAGGTTTCCTTTTTAAATACATTAATTTGTGGTAAAGAAAAAAAGTAAAAAACATTAAATAATAATAGAAGTGAAATATAATCATGGTAAAAAGCATGAAGGCGGTATCTGAATGACTGATACTTGGCAAACACTGCAGTGTAGCGATTAAAACAGCTTGGGTTTGAATATTAGCATTGTAACTCCCTTGCTGTGTGACTTAGGCAAGTTACTTAAGATCTCTGTGCCTCGATTTCCTTATGTGTAAAATAGAGATAATAAGGGTATCCACTTCAAAGGGTTATTGTGAGGATAAAGGAGTTATTACAGGTAATGAGCTAAAATGGTACCTGGCATAGCAAGAATTCTATATGAATTAGTTATTACTAATAAAATTACTAATATTTTATGAATATATCTAGGTAAGTAATGATATATTCAAACTCAATCCCCTGGCCTGTGAATTAAAAGAGAAGGTAAAGAGATTTCTTCATGGGCTCTTGTATAGGAGAAAAGAAAAGCTCCTTCCATTTTTCTTTAAATTAAAAATATACCCAGTTGAGGAGTCTTTTAAACTCACGTGATCCTCCAGAAGCCAGAAAATCAAGTGCACGGCCTTGAATTCCATTATAGTTTCCCTTCCTCGCTATTTAAAAATTCCAATATTTCAATTACTAAGAGTTAAAAATGAGGCTGTCATTCCTTAGCACGAACCACAACGGATTTACAACCAAGCACATGGTTCCTCCAACCTTTTAATGTTCTGTCCAATTCATGGAGCAGCCCAAGAATTGCTGTTTTCTTGAACAGTAAACAACTTTTTGTTTAAATTATAACCACTTCACGTTCAATGACTTTTTTCTTTTAAAGATTTTATTTTTTCCTTTTTCTCCCCAAAGCCCCCCAGTACATAGTTGTATATTCTTCGTTGTGGATCCCTCCAGTTGTGGATCCCTCCAGTTGTGGCATGTGGGACGCTGCCTCAGCGTAGTTTGATGAGCAGTGCCATGTCCGCAACCAGGATTCGAACCAACGAAACACTGGGCCGCCTGCAGCAGAGCGCACGAACTTAACCACTCGGCCACAGGGCCAGCCCCTCAATGACTTTTGAAGAATCTGCTTGAATATTGCTATGGTCTGAATGTTTGTGTCTCCCCAATATTCACAAAATCCTAAGCCCCAAAGATGATGGTATTAGGAGGTGGGGCCGCGGGGAGGTGCTTAGCTGATGAGGGTGGAGTCCTCACGAATGGGGTTAGTGCCCTTATAAAAGAGGCTCCAGAGAGCTCCCATGCCCATTCTACCATTTGAGGACACAAAAAGATGTCTGCAACCTGGAAGAGGACCCACACTCAACCCTGTGGGCACCCTGATCTCAGCCTTGTAGCCGCCAGAACTGTGAGAAACGTCTGCAGTTTATAAGCCGCCCCGTCTGTCATATGCTGTTAGAGCAGCCCAAACGGAGTAAGACAAATATAAAAAGCAAATGGGCATCACTTATTTACCTTTTCTTCATATGATTTTCTCTGCCCTTGACTTCCAGGGGATTTCTTCCTTTTGTTCATGTAGCTTAGTGACTCCCCTGAATCATAAAGCGTAGTGGGAAAGTCATTCCCTGTTAACCTCATGTGCTTTCTTTACCCCACTCCAGTTTAATGGACATTTTGGACTAAAATGGGGAGGGACAGAGAACATTGCTGTGCTCAGTGATACGCTCGCTGTACTCAGATGAGTAGCGATCCACATGGGTCAGCCAAGCTCTGCGTTTGCTCTCCGTGCCTAATACAGCTTCCTGAACAATGAATTTGAGCTGTCCCATCTAATCCCACAAGTTATCATCTTGACTATAACCCAACTAGACTAAAAAAGAAAGAAAGAAAAGAAACGACTCTCCAACTAATGTGTAGGAAAATGGTTAACAATGAAATTAACGCTGATTGCAAATGTAACCTTCAAGATGCACAGAGCCCAGTAACCCCTCAAAGAACAAATCCAATCTGATTGCTTTTGAATGTCAAATGTACCTGCAAGAAATAGCTATGGAAATTGCCAGGGCAGGCTCTGTACTAAGGGTCCAAAGTTAATTTTTAAATTCTAAGTCATGTTCCCATTTCTCTCAATTCTGTCAAAATCAGACCTTTACTTTCTCATTTTTTAAACGACCATCTCCTCACAGCTACAGAGGCAGTTCTTCAGCATAACTGTTAGACAGGACTACAGTGCCAGGTACCTGGGGACAAACCTCAGGTCTGTGCAATCTTGGTATGTTGCTCAACCTTTTTGTGCCTCAATCGCATCATCTGAGGATGGGATTATAATAGCACCTACCTCACAGGTTTGTTGAGAACTGTACCCAACACGTGGTCAGTCCCCATCAACGTTAGGTGTTATGAATAACGGTCACACATGACCTTTCATGACTTCTTGAGTTCACTGAGATGGACGTTGCCATATGTCCATTTTATGGATGAGGAGACCACACGTTTCAGAGGGCTGGAACATGCCCACCACTAGAGTTTGCCAGTCAAGATAGAGCATCAGATCTGCCCCTTTGCACTGTCTGAAACAAACTGAAGATTAAGACCAAAAGTACCCATGGCAGATGACTAAAGGGGCACTGAGAATATACAGAGAAAGGTCTTCCTAAAGACTATCATAGTTTTTTAAAGTGTTGATAATATACCTTTGATATTCCACAGTAAACAGAAATAGAACAAGACAAGGGAAGCTGATTCATAAACAGTCTCCATTTTTCATGTTTGCTATCAGCTGGCTCAAAACATTCTCTCCTTATTTGTGACTTCTTATTCATATTGTTTTTATGAGTCTTACATGTTTAGGGGCACTTGATGAAAGTGAGGAAGAACAAGTGGACATGACAGAGTTATAGTCTATTAGGTTACCTCTATGCCATATATCTTACTCCCTGGCAGTTTAGCTATGGAGTACACAAGAAATGGAGTAATACTGCTATCCCAAAGAACAGCACGTGATATCACAGAGCCCACCTACTCAAAAGTCTTACCCACCAGCTGGTGACTGAGCTGTGGGGATTCCAACACACTTAGGCAGGTAAAGACACCTGATGTCATTCCCTCAACATAGCTATCAACATGTTCAAATGAACAAGAATTTTGACTGGGCATGTTGGGTGGAAGGAGGGAAGGAGAAAAGGTACAGAAAGGATCAGGCATTCATACAGATTAAATTTCTCCTCCTTGGGACACTGTAATAGATTGACTGCTAAAATGGCCCCAATTCTCTACCTCTTCAGTTTTACACACCTTTTGCAATGTGACTTTGCAGCTCCTTTCAACAAAAGACTGAGCCTGTATCCCCAACTTCATCTGGGCTGATTTTGTGATTGCTTTGGCAGAAGTTAGACTACTAATCCTTAGCCTTGGCCTCAAAGGACTTCATGCGTTTTTCTCTTTCTCTTGGACCATGTGACCACCATGAGAAGCTTGGGCCAGCCTGCTGGAGGATGAAGAGACCATGTCAGGAAAATTCCAGGGTCTCAACTGCTGTAATACCCAAGCAAGTGCGCACATCCAGCCAAGATCAGCAGAGCCAACTCCCAACCCACAGCTGATCACAGATGTGCTCAGAACGACCACAGCCAAAGCCACAAGAACCACCCAGCCTACCCACTTGTGAGCAATAATAAAAGCTTAATGTTTTAAAGCACTGGACTTTGAGGTGGATTTTATGCAGTGGTAACTGATACAGACACTTTTCTCTTTCAATCCCCATGCTGGGCAGGTGAGGTTTCTCCTACTGAGGAGCACTCCGGGTTAGCATTTACCAGACTAGGTTCCTTAAGACACTGCTTCCTGGAAGCGTTAACAGACTTTACATAGGCGGGTAAAAGGAGGTGATCAAATATACGCAGGAAATGTTGTTCCAGCTCCTAGACACTGCTAAGATCTGGCAGAGTGCATACATAGCACATGATAGTTGATCAATATTTGTTGAATGGATGAAGAAAGTGTGCTTCTCTGATTATTATTTTCTCCAGTCAAGGGGGCCAGAGTGAAGCACATTCCAGAGCTGTGTATATTCTGATGCATATCAGCCCACTGAAGACTGAGGATTATGAGGGTAACAAACACAAAGAAAATTCACCTGTTAATGTTAACTCCACCATGTCTAAATTTTTGGTTGAGGCATTAGTATTACAATCCCAAACACAGTACAAACTGCTAGTTATCACGCAACATCCATTCTCCTCTTTTTCATCAGTAAGACAGCCTCAACTAAAGACTGCATTTCTGGCTCTCTTGCAGCTAGGTATGACCATGTAACCAAGTACTGGCCGATGAAATGAAAATGTAAATATTAAATGGAACTTCCAGAAAGGCCACAGAAATTGAGGGAGATGCTTTCTGCTGTACATCTGGACTGGGGACAAGATGGCCTAAACTGGCTCCTGAGTGACCTTGAAAATGGACGCCACATGATCAGGCCAGTGGGACAGAAAGACAGGAACCTGGGCTCCTGGTCTTACCGTGAAATCACAGAGTGCCTAACTCTGAATTTCTTTTCTATGAACTTCCATCTCGTTTAAGTCATCATTATTTTACATTTTTCTGTTATAAATGGCCAAACTATCCTAACTGATAGATCAAAGAAACAGGATCCTCAGAACACATTTACAGCCTCCTAGACTTCTCATTAGGACCATATACCCAATTTTGAAAAAATTCTGTTTTCTACAGAAGAGGAAGCATTACTTTTATTTATATATAAAGAAGTCATGACCTCATTTGCTGTTCTCCACTAACAATGTTGACCACCCACTTACCTAAACATCCACCTTGCTTGTGGGGCTTTAGCTGATCATAATAATCATTTCCTGATGAAGAGCAGAGAGCCAAATACTGGGAAGTGAAAGTACTGAGTGAACTCCATCTAAGTTCTACATCACTCAGGGAACGAACAAGTACCTGGCTTCCCATCTTGACTTTTCCTCCTGGGCTCCTCTTTAAACATCCAATTATAAAGAAATTTATTTGTTTAGGCTTTTTCCTCAGGAAAATCCAGAAATTAAATCGCTTCACCAGCAAGGCCAGGAAAACAAATCATTCATGTTGTGGCTGAGCCATAAGGCTCACATCATAAACACAAGCACAGCCTGCACAGCTTTGCTCTCACAAAGCCATTTGGGAGAAGATTTTTATGGCAGCAGCTGAAATGTTTCTACCAAAACAACACCTACACTTTGCTAGAGTTATTTGCAGAGGAGAAGGTTTCCCCTACTGCTGTTTAAATCGTTAAAATCTGTAGTTAAAAGCGTAGGCTGATAGGAGTCTGGGGGAGAACTTAGCTGCCACTGCTTAGCTGGGTGACCTCGGGCAGATCACTTAACCTCACCGAACTCAGGTGCTCCCCATCAAACTGGAATCTCAGCACTTTAGACAGTCGTCCTGAGAACTGATGAGATAAACGCACACTTAGCACCATGGCTACACAATAAGTGTTGGAAAAATGAGAGCTGTATTCATTCCTATCAAATTTGATACTAGATACTTTGAATACCTTAGGGAATAAGATATAAGAACTTATGGGTAAGCCATATTTAAAGATACCAAGTTAACATTAATATAAAAGTACAAGCATATTTAACAGTAGATGGGGGGCCAGCCTGGTGGCGCAGTGGTTAAGTGCTCACGTTCTGTTTCTCAGTGGCCCCGGGTTTGCTGGTTCGGATCCCAGGTGTGGACATGGCACCACTTGGCACACCGTGCTGTGGTAGGCATCCCTCATATAAAGTAGAGGAAGATGGGCACGGATGTTAGCTCAGGGCCAGTCTTCCTCAGCAAAAAGAGGAGGATTTGGCAGTAGTTAGCTCAGGGCTAATCTTCCTCAAAAAAAAAAAAACCA
This sequence comes from Equus quagga, assembly GCF_021613505.1. NCBI lineage: Eukaryota > Metazoa > Chordata > Mammalia > Perissodactyla > Equidae > Equus > Equus quagga. The sequence goes on from NC_060278.1 coordinate 76,582,207, forward strand.
GTATATGGGTTGAAGCCACAGAACCTAATTTACCCACAGACCACTTAACGCTGCTTTTTCTTGACTCTCTAGGACAAGGTCACGGACAGAAGTCCCCTCTGAACAGCTAAACTACACATCATAAAGTCCATTTCCTGGAAAGTCTATTAATACTGATAACTAATATTGTTGAGCATTCACAACTATGAAGCACTGAGTAACACACTTCTCATGGATTATTTATCATTCACAACTACATACCTGGAGGTGTGATATGGACACTGCGATGCAATGACCAGACGCCACTTCAGGACTGAAGAACGGACCCCCCGCTGCTGCCGTGAGTGCCGCAGGCAGAACGCAGGAAACTGCCCTCAGCTGGAGAAAGTGCTCCACCCAAGGCCCAGCACCCTTCCCCTGGCCACTGCCGCCAGTGGTCAACATCAGTGACTAAAGGCCCAACCTGCTGTAGAGCTCCATGTGGGGTTGACTAAGACTTCTATTAAGACTGCACCACAGCTCAACTTCTCCCTCTGCCCATTCCCGAATCCTTCCCTTCTCCCCCACAGGTGTTGTCTTAAGAGACAGCATAGGCACTGTAAGGTGAAAAAAGTGGGGCTCAGAGAGGTTAAGAAACTTGCCCGGAGTCACACAGCCAATGAGTGGTATGACTGGGGTTGGGACCCCAGCCCTCTGATGCCAGAGCCCTGGTTCTAAACCACTCTGCTCTACTGCTCAATCGAGTTTGCATTTTTATGTCCAATAAAATAAACTGGGTAACCTGGCTGTTGTTCTCACAGTAGATTGCAAGGAGAAAATTATAAGGAAAGAGTTGCAAGAGGAGTCTCAATAAACTGTTATCAAGGACAACCAGGAAACAGAAACTACTCCAGATCTTTCAAACCAAGGGACTGGTTACAGAGTGATGGAATGGCTGAGAGGCCACAGAGGGAACAGCGAGGAACCCAGAGCCCAGCAACTGCGGAAAGCTGCTAGTTTGCCCAGGCAGGAGGGATCATGGAGGGAAGTGATATTACCAGAGCCCAGAGACTAGAACAGCACAGGCTGCGGTGGAGAAAGGGGAAGTCCACGTCTTCCACCGGACAGCAGAGGGCAAGGGAGCTTGGGAAATGTAGTTCCCTGTAACTTGGAACAGAACAGCAGAAGGTCACAGAACGGATCTAAGAACAAGTCTGTGTTTGAGCAGCCCACAAGTACAGCTGATCAACTGACAACGAGGAGGAACAGAGAAACACTCTGAAAATAAGACACAAGAATTAAAACAGCAGATCTGTGAAAACTGAGTTAATGGCAAGTATTCCCACACACTCCATCAGTCCCTAAGCAAACGATAACAACAGTAATAATGCCTTTCACTTACATGGCTCTTTACACGGCATATTGCATCAATAAGTGATGTCTAAAAGGACGAGCCTGAGAAGTTTCACTTATTCGCCATTTAGTAGATCAGGGGAATATATGAGACACTCCAGAAATATTTCCATCATCAAAATAGTGAATTTATTTGACAGTGCTTAAATGGGTAGAATTTCACGATCAAAATTTTACTTAAGTAGAACAAATTGTTCCCCACTACTGTCAGCTAAATGAGGTGTTAATGCAGCTCCTATGCTGGAATGCCAGATCTGCCTTCAGGATTTTATCTGCTGTTTGACAAAGTAGGAGCTAGAACACAAACGCTTTGCTCTCTGCTCAGAAGTCCTCTGCTGACTTCTCTGATGCAGCAGAAATTCTTAGGGGTAGCAAGGGGGCAGAGGAGAGAAAAACCCTGACAACAAAAATATAACACCAAAGATCTCCAGTCAGTGCTCGCTTCAGCAGCACAGATCCTAAAATTGGGACAATACAAAGATTACCGTGGTCCCTGCACAAGGATGACATGCAAATTCCACATTTTGCTTTCTTTTGCTAACGTTCACAGGTGGGAACACTGAGGCTCTGATAAGCAGAATGACTTACCCAACTGAGGGCCCTCTCGCTTCAAACTCCATCCCCAACTTCTCACAATAAAAGGATTTCCAGTCACTGTATTCAGCAACCACTCAATGTATAACTATCCATCTTGCCCCTCCAAAAACCTCTAACATCTATTTTAAAAATTATTTATATTACAGTCCCTCCAGAAGCAATGTGATTTGTTCATATTTAAGACTGGGAATACATTTCGGTCCTTTCCACACACCCCTCCCCAACAAAGCTTCTTTGAGGTAATTAAGACCCAAACGGCTTGAGAGAGGATCTGGGTTTGAGGCTTGGCCTTGCTTCTAGCTAGCTGTGTAGATTTCGGCTAGCCAATTAACCTTTCTGCGCCTCTGTTTCTTCATTTCCAACATGACGCAACTAGAACTAGCTAACGTCCACAATCCTTTCAGCCCTGAAATGATTCCACAGACAGATAATAAAAGTCCTGTGTGGAACCAGATGAACTCTCTCTCACTTGACATCGCCCAGACATCTATTTGTGAGATTGCTTATCAGAATTAAAAGTACAGTCTGTCGCCATGCATAGAGAGAAGACTGACCTCATTCCTTGCTCAGTTGACTGTGATCTCACCCGCAATTCTCAAGTTAGGTTCTGGGGTAGTCTGATTGCAAAAAGAGCAATTCTTCTCCCTCCCTGTATCTAAACCCTCTGCCATGTAACCCTGTAGTGTGCTCCCACTCTGGGACGGCCGTGCGACTTTGGCCAATGAGAAACTAGCAAACATGATATAAGCAAAGGCTTGAAAAGTGCATGCACTTTTGGTCTTGCTCTCATTCTTACTCCCTTGTCATGGCCAGGAGGACATGGTGGGTCTAGCGTGCTTAGGGATGAGAGACATATATAGAAGAGACAAGTCTCCCTACTCTTCCTAGCTAAAGCCCTCCTAGCTCAGCCACTGAGCCCCCAGACAAGTGAGAAAACCCAGCTAAGATCAGAAGAGCTGCCTGCCCAGCCCACCGCTGACCACAGACACATGAATGACATCAGCTGAAATCACCAAGCCCAGATCAAGATCAGCTGAACCCCCCAAACTTGTAAGCTAAGTATTTATTACTGTATTCCACTGAGGTTTTGAAGTGGCTTGTTATGCAGCATTATTGTGACAATAGATAACTGATACACATTCCTTGGACGACTAGCCCTCAGCCAGACTATAATGACTATTTCCAGAATAAAAGGTCCTTAGTGCTGAAGCAAGTTTGGGACGTGCTGCACGCCTTAAATTTATCTTAGAGGTCCATACACACATTAATGCTTTTAAGGCTCTAAGAAGTCCCCCAGAAGAGGAATCTATTTAACTTTGCCTAACTCATGTGTCCCCCAACCTATTTTACCACAGACCTCCAAATATAATTTGCTAATCAAATTCCCCCCGACCCTTAGATCCCAAGTCTCGGTTGAGCTTCAGTCCAACCTTCCTGCTGGTTAAGCTATGTATTTTATTGTCTCTTCCTAGATAGTCAATGGACCTTCAAAAACAAACAAAATAAAACAAAAACCTTAAAAGTACTTTGAAATCACAAAAGCTTATATTGTTTATAACCAAAGTCTCATTAGAAATAAAGAGGAATGTTCCACAAATATCTGAAACCCATACACATCCTTAGTCTAATTTCAACTTTCTCATCTATTAAAACTTTAGCAGAAGCCTAAGGCTGACCTTGCTATTCCCTCCTCAACATTCTTCAGAGGCTCCCCATTGCCATCTTCTTATTGTTCACAAGCCTTTGATGATCGGGGGCCCTGATACCTTATCCATTTCCTCTCCCGCCACTCTCCCTCCCCTCTCTCTCCTTCCTAGCCTACTCCCACTCTCAGGTGTCCCTGCGATCCACGCTGAACCACCTTCAATCCATCAAATGGGCCACGAGCTAGTGCTCTGAAGCTCTCCAAGGCCTGGTCCTATTTGATGTGAACTTGAATTATGCAACTTTGACATAATATGATATAAAAGCATTAATATGGTTTCACATTAATTTGAATCAGTGTTAAAACCACCCAAAATATTAAAATTCTTTAAAAATTATAGTGTCAAATTTGGCTGGGCCAAGGGGTACTCTAAACTCTGTTTACAGTGTGGCCACAGGGTGGCACCATATTAGCTGATAAACAGAAATACCCACCATCATTGGTCTTTTGTCAGAAATATTTTCTTTTTTTGGTTTTAAAAAAACATTTTTTTTAATTGAAGTAAAATTTGTATTTGGTATATAACATTATATAAGTTCCTTGAATTACGGGAGTTCTGAATTTGCAAGGACTTAGAATACAACCCTCACATAAAATGTAACCTCTAAAACATGGAGTTTCTCCTGCTGGAAACGCCTCCTCATCTCTTAACCACACTCAAGCCCAAACACACAGAGTTCACCCAGCTAACTTCAATTCATCCTTTATGCATCAGTTGAGACGGTACTTCTTCCTGGAAACTTCTCCTGAAACCCCCAAGAACAGGTTGCAAGACCCTCCCATGATAGAATTTACCTGATTTTGACATATTTTCCACTATAAATGCCTATTATTTGGTCTAGACTGCTTCACAGAAGGGGTCCTAGCTCATTAAATCTTAGATCCAGAGTCCAATATAATGCCTGGTTCACAGTAGATGATCAATAAATACCAGATGGGTTCATGTGTGGATGGATGGAGAAATGAACAAGCAGGATGGGTCACCGAATATAACATGACTGCTTTTTGCTGTATATTTTCCCTTATCCTCTCCCCTGTCCAACCACAAGGAAAGATAATTACAAACACAAGGCAACAGCAGAGGAAAGAACACAAGAAAAAAAACAACCTTGATAATCATATTGGCTGAATAAGAGTAATCAGTATGAATTTAGAATTAACGTAGACCCACATTTTTTGAAGTGAGGGCACTTATCAAAAATATAAAAGACAATCAGAAAAAAGAGTAGGATGCAGTAGTGTCTTTCTTTGCCTCCTCAGAGAAAAGCTGCTGAAGATACATCTTGTATTTTTTGGAGATAAACATTTTAACTCATTTGTTGAAAGCGAAGGATTCACTCCAAGAACTGTGCTCTGTAACGAATGTGACTTCTTTGATGTAGCACACGAAGATGTAGGAAGGGCTTTCATTACAGCTCCATGGGTCAGATTTCCGACTTCCTATCACAAACCTCACTAGAGAAATAATTTTGTTTCTCATTCTCCTTCACCTTGGACACCAAGTTCCCTATCTTGGTTATCCATGCGTTGTCCTCTTTAACAGGGATAGAAATAAATGCAAACACAGATAAGACATTTTAAAACCAAATAAGCCTTGTCTCTGTTTCTTCTCACATGCCTTTTGACCCCTGACCAATCCCAATACACCTCTGGCACTTTGAGGCAGGGCTAGGGAAATAGCTCTGCCATTGACTTAAACATCCTGCCAGCTGACACCAGGCAGGAGCCTTAGAGAATGTCACATGGATGATCTTTTGGCTGCATGTGTGTACAGCCTTGTTCTCTGAGCCTTAATTTTATTTGAACTTTCTTTTGACCCCTTATAGACACTCTATTTGAAAACAAGGGCTACACAGTATTTTCACGAGCTAGAAAAATCCAAAACAATTTTCTATGGATTAAAGTTAAGCATAGTCAAAGTTAAGCAAAAACATGATCTGCTGATGTTTTTCTGGTTCCTTTGTGCCATACTCCCCTACTGTCTGAACTCCCTTAAAAAGCCCCACTTAAGGGGCTGGCCCCGTGGCCGAGTGGTTAAGCTCGCGCGCTCCGCTGCAGGCGGCCCAGTGTTTCGTTGGTTTGAATTCTGGGCACGGACATGGCACTGCTCATCAAACCACACTGAGGCAGCGTCCCACATGCCACAACTAGAAGGACCCACGGCGAAGAAAGTACAACTATGTACCGGGGGGTTTTGGGGAGAAAAAGGAAAAAAATAAATCTTTAAAAAAAAGAAAAAAAGCCTTACTTAAAAATATAAATAAGAAACGGGCCATTTAGTTGTGTCATCAAGAAACCACATCAGTGGTGGCAGCGGGGAACATCGTAGTTGGTTCTCCCAAATCTTAACCTTAAAGATGTGGTAAGAGCCCAGCTTCTCGGAGCAGCTCTGTCCTTGGAAGCTTGTTAAACTTTCAAGAATTCATTTCTCCTCCTACAGCCTGTTTTTCTGCATGCATTCTTTCAAAAGACATCCGCATCCCCTGGGAAGAGATGAAAGTGATACCAAATAAAACAAAAAGCAAACTTCAGAGGGACTTCTCAAGTAAATGCTCCCAAATACAGAGAAATTTCTTTAGTTTGTTCTTCTCTTTCACTCTTTAACCCCCTTACAAAGTTAAATTCCCCAAGGTTGTTTATCCTCTTTATTTACCAAAAGCACCCACCAGGTAACCAAATGAGGATCCCTTTGCAGAAGACAGCCCAGGCAGCAATTTCCCAGAGACCATGAAGCATCGCCACCAGGACTCCCACAGAGCACAACTGAATCCACCCTGCGTTTCTTGCCAATGCTGTTCCTTAATTGGCTATGAATAGTTACAGTCAGCCCCAGCAATTTCTGCACCCTGTATAGCATAATCTCCTAAAACATCAGCTGAGAGTTTAGGGGCTCAATCTTTAAATAGCATCTAAATAACAATCATAGTAATAATGAAAGAATTGCCAAACTGCTATGTGAACTCTGAAGCCCCAAGTGGAAGCTCAGCTAATGGAAGCAACTGTTCTTCCATACCCCACCCCCCATCACTTTTTAAATGTTCCATTTAGCAATGGAAATTTCTGCAGTTACATAATGTGAAGTGATAGGATTTTATATTTCGGGCTATCTCTGGATATAAAGATTAAAATTATTGACAGCTGTTCTCAAGGAAATCCCAACTCCACTCAAAAAAGAAGCTTCTAATGGAATTTGTGCATTCACTCAATGAATGATTACTGAGTACCAGCCATGTTCCAGGCCCCGAGGATCCACAGTGAACCATACAGACAGTGATCCCTGCTCTCGTGGAGCTTCCACTCTGGAGGGGTAGACTGACAGCACACAAATAAGCAAATGTTCTAGATATCAGAAGATACTAAAGGCTATGGAGGAAAAAGTCTGACGTAGGGAAAGAGGCAGCTGGCAAAGGTGGTGAGCATGGAGCGAACAAGGGAGAGTAGGAGCAGAGGAAGTTGGAGATAAAAAGGAAGGGATCTTGTCAGGCCCTGAAGGCCCCTGTAAGGCTTCAGCTTATGGTCCCAATGAGGTGGGAAGCCACTGTAGACGAGAAGCAGAGCGACACGATCTGCCTTTTATTAAAAGGATCACTCAGTCACACACTGTAGGTGAGCAAGGACATAAGCAGGGACACCAGCTAGAAGGCTACGGCAGAATCCAGCTAAAGGGGGACGGTAACTGGACCAAGGTAGTGATGAAGGCAATACAAACTGGTTAAACTTGGGATGTGTTTTGAATGTAGAACAAACAATTTACTGATGAACTGGATGTCAGCATTTGAAGGCAGAGGTTCTTCTTTTATTTTCCTACTTAAAATGCCCAGGAAAACTCCAAATTTGCATTCATTGGGTTTATTTAATGCAACAGGTTCTGATGATGCATTGAGTTACATCTCCAGCCTTTATCTTGCAACTGACCCACGGTTATCTGCTGTTGCTTCTAACATACTTCATTCCTCTGGTCCACTCAACCTTAGCTGATCATCCATTCCCAATCTTGGTACTGAGGATCATAGAACTAATCTCCCATTCACCCAGGTTCAATATCCCTTTGTTTCTTCCTTCTCTGTCTTCCCCACTGTGAATCAGACACGAAACTCTTATCAGTTCTTCCTCTGAACCCTATTTTGTACACTCCCCTCCCTCTCAGTTTCTATTGCCTCCCCTCTGGTGCCCACCACTACGGTCTCCTAGGTGGTCTTGCTGGCTGCAACCTCTCCCTCATGAAAACCACCTTGCCAACTGTCAACAAAACAACGTCCTGAAAGTGCAGGTTTTTGATGTGACTACCCCTGTTTTCAAGCACCCCGCACCCTGGCCTCCAAGGGTCTCACCCAATGGCTATAGGTCTCTCCATAGCCCTCCATTATCTAACCTCTCACCCCTACCCCACAGACATTCACTGCCTCTGGAGTGTGAAAGGGCATTCTTGCTCATTCTTACTTTTTAACTTTCATACATGGGGCTTCCTAGCTTATAATGCCCCCTCTCTCTCCCTCCTGTGCAACCTTGCCTAAATCTACTCATCCACGGAGACTAGCCCAAATTCTGCCCCCTCTATAAGAACACTCCTAACGGCTCCAGCCCCTATTCATGCCCTATTATGGCCCTGTTCATCTGACCCTTTCATTAGGATCTCATGCCACAGATGGATGCCATATTACCTGGGTAGGTGTAAACTCCAAGGTCACATACCAACTCGTTTTTACACCCTCCATTGAGACACATATAGAGTATTCAATATGTATTTACTGAATTAAATTATTTCATGAAATAAACTAATTGAGACAATATTACCCTCCACTTGATCTCAAACTCTGAAAGTGGGAAATTGAAAACTCCTAGAATTCAAAGGATACAGGATCTTTGAATAAAACAATCTCAGATAATTCTTACTCTACCTTTCTGTTTCTCTTCTGCCATTTTGATTCTTCCACCAACTTTGCTTTTAGATAATGTGCCACAGAAGAACTGGACAAAAAGTTATGGTTGGGGTTATCTTATGGAGATTATGCTCAAGGGACATAATATGCCAAGTTGGAATCTAATCAGTCTTTCAAACAGTCAAACAAGATACAGGCTTCACGGGAGAGTAAACAGGAATGGAATGAGCAGTTCTGGCCCCACAGTCACAAAGTTTGGCCATCACTGAGATCTCTGAGTATAGAACGGGGGCCACATGGCAGTGGAAGCAAAAAGAAAAAGAAGTTGGCTTTTAATCAGGCACTCAGGCTCTATTCCCAGGCAGGAATGCCGGCTACATCTCAGAAACTACCACACAGCCTCCACCAGTATGTTCTTAATGACAGGAGTTCACTGACTCACAAAACACCATTGCAGAGGGGCTCCCTGAGAAACTAGGTCCTTGTAGTCCCCAAAACAGGCTACTCTTCACTTCTCTCAAGACAAAGATTCTCTCCACTTAATCCTTACTTCTTCAAGGCAACTACCTCCAATGTTTAATTCATGCAAATGACAAATATTTGCCAGTACCTTAACATGAGCCATGCACAGCCACTGACACCCTGAGGAAGGCAGATAGGTTCCTTGGCCTTCGAGAGCCTACAGATAGTGATCAAGTCACCACACAGGTATAAAATTACAAACTATGATTAGTGCACTGAAGGAAATGGAGATGGAACAGGGGATAAGACTTAATCCAGAGGGTTCCATGCTCCCCTGAGGAAGTGATACTTGAGCTGACATCTGAAGAGTAAGTTAGAAGTTAAATGACATATGGGGAGAGAGAAAACAGCCTCTCTCTCCCCATATGTCATTTAACAGGGACATAGAAGAACACAGGGGCAGGAAGGACAGTGGTACACTGGAATAACTAAAATAAAAAACTAAGCAGGGAGAGCATGGCTCAAGAAGTAGTTAGAGGGCAAGCCTGGTGGCGCAGCGGTTAAGTGCCCACGTTCTGCTTGGGTGGCCCGGGGTTCGCTGGTTCGGATCCCGGGTGTGGACACGGCACTGCTTGGCACACCATGCTGCGGCATGTGTCCCATGTATAAAGTAGAGGAAGATGGGCATGGATGTTAGCTCAGGGCCAGCCTTCCTCAGCAAAAAGAGGAGGATTGGCAGCAGTTAGCTCAGGGCTAATCTTCCTCAAAAAAACAAATAAATAAATAAATAAAAATTTTTAAAAAAAGAAGTTAGAAGGTAGAAGGCAGGTCAAGCAGAGCTTTGTAGAACATGGAAAAGAAAGAAACCTCTAGCCTCAAAGGAAGAGGCAGGCCCTGAGAGTTCCTTCAAATCCTCTGTGTACTAATGTTCTCTACTCGTCTGCCATTGCCTACTCTGACCACAGTTCCTTTGAGATAACCCATCCCACCTCAGCCCCTCAAAGAAGATCCTTAGTGGCACAAGACTTGGCCCTCCCAACTACAGACGATTGGACAGCTAGCAACCAATATGAGTGTCTCCTGGGAGCATGTAAACTTGGGAGCTCTTAAGACACAGAGGCTACAGCCAACTGGTGATGAACACTGAACTAAAAACTTTCCATGAATAGTGGGGGCTGAGGGACATGTTGGTCATGTTGAGCCATGTGCAAAAAAAAATTTAGTTAATTGTTTGTCACTCTTCCCATTGAAAGGTCAAGTCTATTTCCCTTCTCCAGGAAGCTGGCCCTGTGACCGCTTTGACCAACAGAATTCAGTAAGAGTGGTCACCCAGGATTTCTGAGTCCTGGCCTTAAGGGCACTGGCAACTTCCGTTTTTGCACATTTATAATGCCCCCTCTTAAAACCCAGCCCCCAAGCTGTGAGAAGCCCAAGCCACGTGGACAGGGGCTACATAGAAGAGAACTGAGGTGATCTAGTTGGCATCCTAGCTGAACTCCCATCCTGCAGCGAGCATCAACTGCCTGCCATGTGAGAGAGTCATCTTGAGTATTCCAGCTTATCTGAACCCCTGGATAACTGCAGCTCCTGCCAACACCATGTGGAGCAGAAGAACTGCCCAGCTGAGCCCAATCAGCTCACAGACTCCTGAGGGATATTAAATGGTGGTGGTTGTTTTAAGCCAATAAGTTTTGGGGTAGTTTGTTACAAAGCAATAGATAACTAAAACAGAAATAGAACAAGGTAGCAAATAAGATTAGGAAAGAATAAAACAGATAACCAAAGAAAGGCAGAGACGCCGCCGTTGCGTGGTAAGGAGTTCAAGCTTAATTCTGGACTTTCCCGCTCTCGTTCCATGACACTTGACTGGACGTTGTTCCTGCCTCTGTAATTCATGAACTTCAGTTTCTTGACAATAAATTGGCCTTAAGTATGACCAGCTTAAGGGCTTTCTGTTCACAAAGGCTTTGACTATAATACCCATATATTACAGTCACCATTTTGCTCCTGCCTCTGCAAAGGAATTCTCGTTTATCAGTGTCCAGCTTAGCAACCAGCACTCAGAAATTCACTGTGTCTACAACTGTGGTATTGATAAGACAGTCTTCACCAATTACCTGCCTTAGGGTATCAAGATTACAGATCTCTAAAGTTTTAGGGACTAGAGTAATTAGAAGCAGTTTAAGATTCAAATATCTCTTATGCTAGGAGTGTCAAACACGTTCCACTAAACAGGTGATTGTGAACTATGGAAGCTAACACAATCATTAGTAATTAAAAAGGCAATCCAGCACATTTCCAAACAACCCATCATATTTTAGGTAATTCTAAAGTGAAATGAAGCAATTCCATAGTGATAAATTTGGTGTAAGTGCACACAAGTCTGAGCAAAGGCATGTATGGATAGACAAAATCAGTGGGTCTATCTCCCTACTTTGAGACACTCGTGAATTTAAAACATGCATTGCTCAGTATTTAGAATATGTGCACCATGAGGTCTAACAATATGTTAAATGTCTAAAGATTCTTAAAGACATTGTTTTGTTTTGTCTTCATTCCTAATATTTTTATAGTGTGTGTACTGTATGTATTATTTTAAGTGATGAGTATTAAGGATTAGATTCATCTTCCATCCCTTGGCCTCAAGTCCAGGCATTCCTCCAAGGGCCACCAGTATTTTGGCCAAATAATTAGACTCACTGATGCTCCAACCCACCAGGAAATTCCACACCTTCTTTCATGCCATTCCCCCTCTTCTCTCTCTGGTAATCTCACTAAGCTCGCCCTTCAAGACCCAACTCAATGTCACTTGTTCTATGAAGCATTATCTGACACTCACTGACCTCTCTGCCTTTTCTTAACAGACTTAACTACACCCTCATTTAGATTCACATAATATTGTGTATAGACCTATAACACTTAAAATATTTAGCATAATTATTTGTTTGAACTTCTATTTTCCCACCTCCATTGTGATTTCCTTGAAAGCAGTGATCAAATACTATTCTTTATTGACTCCATGGAGCTTATTAGCAAAGTGCCTGACTCACAAGGGGCCCTCTGTAAATATGTGCAGAATGAGTGCTTTCTGTTGCTATAGTGTCTTATTCTAAGCAGCCTGAAATGCCTTTCACACAAGCTTTTTTAAAAACTCTCAAAAAAATGGATTATAACCCTTTAGAGGGATGAGAAATATAAGGAATTAAAAGGAAAAGACTTACTTATCTTAAATTAGAATACATGAGAGAAATCTCTGAAATTTCCAGATAGATAGATCCATTTCACTCTGCTGCTTCTGTGAATCACATATTATTCCACCTCACAGAGTTTAATACATCATAACTAACGCTATACATGGTCATTATAAGGTAGAGCTTTTGATTTTCAATTCACTATTCAAACAGAGCTACCCATGGAGTAGACCCAAAAAAAAACAAGATTATCAATCACAACCTCAGGCACCCCTCCAAAAATGTCTCTTTATTAAGCAGACCCCTTCTTTTATTAAGGCATCCTACATGCTGAGTGTCCTTGGGACACTTCATTATCTTATATCTTTATAACATTTCTAGCTGCCTCATATCATCTGATTCTGTCATCCACATTCCTCAAAAATAGTGTCTCAGTTAGGGTTCCAGCAGGAAATGGATGGAACACTCATATGAGACAACCTAGGGTGTTTAATAGGGGATTGTTTACCAGGTGTAGGCAGGGTTTGGGCAAGACAACCAGGGTATCTGAAGTACCCTAGGCCTAAAGGGACAAGAGGATAGAGCTAGAGGAACCCAGAAAAGGTACTGTAGTTACAGAAGTGGGCCACTTGACAGACTCTGGCATCCAGGAGGGCAACAGGGACAACCAGCAGCCTGGCGGCAAGAAGAGACCTGGGGGGATGAATAGGCTGCCCTCATGGTCCTCCCCCTCCAATCTCCTGCTACAGCTCCCACTGCCTGAATCCAACCTGAAGCCAGAGGGCAAGGAAGCCCACCAATGCAGCATTTAACGCCCAACCTGTGGCACAAGAGCAGACTAGAGAAAGTGGAGAGTAGATGTGGAGGGGCTAACAGACAATATCCAACACCGATGGTATCACAGTCAGCACCGATGTCTCAGCCCCATCCTTCCCATACTATAGCACTGGACACACAGATGGAAATAATAAGAAAGAGCCAAGACACAGAGTGGCACTGTGTGCAGGAAGGCTCCACTTACATCCATTTCCATGTCTTTCTGAGCATGCAGGAGGTACCATCCACATGCCCTCTGCACTCAGTCCCCAAGCATACTGAACAGGCCTTACTCTAGGAACTGAGACTCTCTAACTGTAGGCTCTCCAGCAAGTGCCTAGGAGTAAAGCCTCCAGGCAAAGCCCTCAAACAGTGACACAAGAGTTGGTAAATAAACAGTCCAGTTCCTCCCCCCTCCAGGGGCCTACTCTGAAGCATATTCTACACAGTCTCCCAAAGACAGTGCTCCAGCAGAAGGGAGGCCCAGTTAGTTCCCCCCGATGGAATCAGCTTGTCAGCACACCCGATACTCGCTGCATTTCCTTCCTTATCTCACCCCCCTCGCCACCACTGATGCTTCCTGTGACCACCTCCCAAGTTAGCCATTTGCTCTCCAATCCTTGTCTCAGGCCGGCTCTGTGGAAAAGCCAACCTAAGACAATGCATGAGCAATAACCCCCACTTCTGAAAACAGACTTGTCATACACAATGTGTGAGAGTGTGTGCCCGTGCGCATGTGTGGTGCACACCCTGCCTACAGTTTTTATTCTGCTCCAAAGTAAGAATGTACAGAATGTGAGTCAAAAAAATTGACTTCTAAGTCTCTGACTTGGCTTTGAACTAGCTCTGTGAACCTCAGCAAATAACAACCTTCCCGGGCCTCAATTTCCTCATCTGTCAAATGAACTTAGACAAGGGCATCTCTAAGTTTCTTGCCCAGCTTTAAAGTTTGCTAAAAATTTTCAGCTGTAAAAGAGACATAAAGCATAAGGCCCAGTACTCGGACTGACCCCAAATTCCATTCTTTGGACTATTTTCTTAAACTTAGGTAATTCAGAAAAAGCAAAAGGCACTTTTGTATCACAATAAAGAAAATAACTTTTAGAAATTAAGAATCAAACCTACCAACCAAATCGTTATATTATTTTAAATCAAATTTCCTAGATTTGACACCATACATATGATCAATTATTTTAAAACTCATAAATTTTATATAAACATCTATTGACCACCCTCTTAATCCATTATAGGATATAGCTATAAAAAATCAAGACTGCAAATTTTTTATAAAGTAATACCTCAGGAAAGAAATAGAGATCTGCTTTGTAGTTCTGGTTCTGCCATAACTTCACTTGTCCTCTTGGGCCAATCATTTCGCTTCCTCATTCCCCACATTCAGCAGCACCTCCAAGAGAGGTGGATCTGGAGCAGTCCATAAACAACGATCAACTGATGAATTACAGAATGACCCTGAGCCTTAATTTTACTAAATCGAAAAAAAAAATAGTGGGAGGGTTGCACTATCTATATCATCTTGATAATCTCTTCCGATTCTAACACACCCTCTTGAAATGAAACAGAATATAGTGACCTAAAATTCTGCAGCTCAAAATGATTTATATTCCTCTCTTGAAAGCTAATGCCTCTGCCAAGAGCAGCCATCCTACAGCACTGCTTACCTACCCAGTGGCAGAATCCACTGGATCCCGAACTTCTATAAACTGATTTGTAAAAGAAAAACTTCACTGCTGGAGGCACAGTGCCATAGAAAGAATAAGGCCCATGTTTCTGGCTCTCAGATTTAAAATAATGGCAAAAAGCATTCCAACCACCAGTCATGAGCAAGTCTGTTCTCATAGGTGATCAAGACCTTGTCTCAGTAATATTTGGAAACATAACAAGCAAACAAAAAGCTTGTGGGAGGGAACAGAGGAGACCATGGAAGGGGGAAGATAATAAGAAGGCATTCAAAAGTCCTTCACTTCTCTTTCTTGACTAGCCTATTCATAACAAATGAACCATCTGTAATAACATGAAAAGCCTAAAAGTAACAATGAGCCTCTTGAAAGGACTATTTGGCCCATGGGGGCTCCCGCTACTTTTTCTCTTAGGCACAAACAATTCAAAATATGTGAGTATTGGAAATAGGAGAGGCAGGACAGGAACCAAGAGGAAAGTTCTAATTTTGTATCTTTGTGGGTATACTATCTAAAAACTGGTTTCCTTTCAATTTCCTCCAACATGAAGAACGGTCAGCTGCTTCTCTATGATATTTCATGTGAGTTTCAAGGCCAAGAGAGAGGAAGAAAAAAGAAAATGAGGTTTATAATGTCATTTACTGAAAAGTTAGATATTAAAATATAGCTATTATAAATTTGAAGTTATAAATACTAATTTACTATTTATACTAAAATTGTTAAGAAACATTAAATTACCAAGAAGGAAATATTAAATTACTTTGGAAATGTTAACATGAATAGCTATAACCTACCTAATTGTCTCTATCAGTGGTTCTCGATGTTGGGTGCATAACAGAATTACCTAAGAAACTTTTAGAAATTCTGACACCCAGGATATACCAAAAACCAATTATATCAACATCTCTGGGTGTTGGAAAACCAACAACGGTACTTTTGAAGCTGCCCGGGTGACACTGATATGCAGACAAGTTTGAGAACAACTGGTCTATATTATGCTAAGTTAATGTTAACGTGGCTTGAGGAAAAAGACAGTGCCTTGAACCAGTCCTTCACTTCTCTAAAACCCTCCTTGCCCTGGTCCTTACAGATGGACATCTTGGGTAGAAAGCTTCATCTCCCCACTGCTCAAGTGCCTGAGGCTGCCTCTCTACTCCCTCAAGCCCACTTGGAATTTGATATGATGCCTGCTATGGGGCTTAAGGGGCAAAGGAGCCTCAGGAAGAACCATCGGGAAGCACAGGGACATTAAAACTGTGTGCAGGAGGGAGAACGGGAATCCCCAGTGCCTTTGCAGGAATGAGTCACTCGCTGGCAAAGAAAACTCACTCAGGGTGGGCCATGCATTGCTAAAACACATGCAGCTTCAGCCCCTTTTTCACTGGCCTTCTTCAAACATTCGTGCATTCAGGATCTCTCTCCACGTGGTCATTTAATAGTCTGGCCTGAGTTTTTATATGGCATTAAGGTTGGCTTCCATGAAGGAGCATTCCAAGAGGACAAGCCATAATGCGCAAGGGCTTAGCAAGTCGCTGCCAGCATCATGTTTGCTAATGTCCCACTCACCAAAGCAAGTTTTGTGGCCAAGTCTAGAGTCACTGAGGAGGAGAATATACAAGGGCATGAGTGATGGGAGGCAGAGTTCACTGAGGCCACCAAAGCAGCAATCTACCACAGTAGGAACAGAGTTTCCTATAGACTATGTCCTTTTGAGCCAGACCTTTTGAAATAAGCATCAACAGATTTATTAAAAACCAGTGATTGTAGAAATAAAACAATCTATACTAAATTAAAACTGAAGCTACCACACACTTTGTACCTCCCTCAGGCCAGCTCTTAGTACAGAAATAGAAATAATTCAATTCCATCATTTCCTAATGAAAAAGAGAAAAATCCTATATATCCCTAAAAGATAGAAATATCAATTTTGAAAGATTCCCTCACTAAAGATTTAGTACTATTCTTTAGATAAATTTGAAGGCTTCATGATTAAAATACACTCACTGGATTAAAACAAACCGATCCACATCTACTGTCAACTCCTTTTTCCCAATTTCCTTCTTAGAGGAATGAATCACCTTTGAAGATCTAGGCACAATCCTAACAAACTGTAGTTTTTAGCCTTCATGCACTGAAGACTAAGAAAAATCACACATCAATTACCATATGGAAAAATTACAATTCGCTTTAAACTAGAAGCTCACTTCAAGACTGTTTTAATGCATACTGCTTATTACTTTACTATTTTTGCACATATGGATTATGAAAATGCATTCTCTAGAGGGGAAAGGCATCTCCATTATGACAACCTTCTAGTAGAGCAGTAAACACAACCCCCAAAGTGACAGGGATATCCAGGAAAATACTGGGTGTCCTTTTGAGTGGGTATCTTGTGGGTGGGTGCATTGCTTTCCAACCGACTTCCCTTCGGACATGACCAATGAGAAGGTCGTTTCTGGCTCCAATCTCATAGATGAAGGATGCCCAAACCAGGATGAGCGAAACCTGGGATGAGGTCCTAAATGGATCTGATGTGTGTGAGACAACAGTGAGTCTGAAAGATTCATTGAGGCCACTCAAGATGAAGAGAGAGGTGAGAAGACTGGAACTAGCAGAAAACCTTTTTAATAAGAATTACAAATAAAAAGTACGTGTAGGCCATTTCCAAATAGTTCTGATCAATTTTTTTTTTCAGTGAGTTTGGTGCAACTACAGCATCTAGTATTGTTCCAGGCTCAATAAATATTTCTCAAATGAATAAATTATAACCTAATGGGACAGAGGAAAATGGCCTCGGAGATCTAGCCCAGTGGTTTTCCATACGTTTTTGGTAAAATTGGTGGAGGACAAGAGATGCAGGGAGCTGACTACTGCTTTATACCCTGGGCTTTTACATGAATAAAAGTTACTTCTTACATAAAAAAAGAAACTATTGCCACCGATCTACCCCAACATGCTTGTTTTATGAATGAGAAAACAGAGGCCCAGAATAGAGAAACAACTAAATGAAGGTCAGACACAGAGTGGTGGTATCAACCTAGACCTCAGGTCCAGAGAGAAATATTGGCATATACAGTCAATCCTGACTGTCTGCAAATTCACCTACTTACCAAAATTTATTTGTAACTGCAAAATCGATGGTAGCAACACTTTGGCAGACATGCAGAGATGCAAAAAAGCTGAGCCACTGATGCACACGATCCCAGCTGAGGTCAAACAGGGCTCTGCTCTGCCTTCTTGTTTCAGCTCTCACATCCTAAACAAGTGTCCTTTTCATGGTCTGTTTAGTGCCATGTTTTTCACAATTTTGTGCTTTTTGTTGGCAATTTTTTTGTCTGAAAGGGCCCCCAAGCAATGTGCTCAAGTGCTGTATAGTGCTCCTAAGCACAAGAAGGCTATGATGTGCCTAATGGAGAAAATACATGTGTTAGATAAGCTTCATTCAGGGGTGAGTTACAGTGCTGTTGGCTGGGAGTCAACAATACATATTAAATAAGATTTTTTTAAAAAATAGAAACACACATAAGACAAGGCTATATATTGATCAGTTGATGAAAATGTTGTGACCAAAGGCTCACAGGAACCTAACCCTGTAGATCCACTAGGAGCAACATTTCAATGTTTAGCAAATGTTTACCAATGTTTAGCAATGTTCAAGGGAGACTTTATAGAGCATCACTGCTGAGAATAATGAGATCCGCTGTGCATAATTTACAGCTCTGTAGCCTGTTGTTATCCAAGGCCTGGAGGAAGGGCCACCAGTACTTTTGAACCAGATACCAGTAGACACCTTAGAGAAAAGTGCCTCTCATACCCACTGAGCATCTTGGTTTTTCTCATGACCAATGATAAGAGCATTATCAATTGCGTGAGAATTTTAAAATTTTTCATTTATTTGGAAATCTTTTACTATTATGGGGATTGTTACCTAATTTGATAGCCACAGAAGCAACAAAGGAAAAATCCTGGAAGTCACCTAGTCTACCAATTAATAACCTGAGTTCCATGGACCAACAAAGAGGTCCATAGATATAACCCAAGGTTCCATAAACTTGGAAGGGAAAAATAATTACATGATTATTTTCACTAACCATAACTGAAATGTTGCATTTCCTCTAATAATAAATATAAATCACAACCCACAATAGTATTAATAGCACCCGTGAGTTGGTTTTCAATGGAAATTCCAGACAGTTTCATATCCTTTTAGAATTATTGCAGATATGGCAAAATTATCATTTGTGCTCACCAATAATTCAAAGTTACAACAGTTTTTGTGTCATTTAATGTGTTGATAAGACATACATATATTATCATGCCACAAATTTATTTACTATTTTTATATCTGTATTTCAATATAACAGTTTCTTTTGTAGTTCGGTATATTTTATTTTATGCATTTAAAAAGTTGTTCAGAGAAAGGGTTCAGAGCAGCGTCAGCAAACTGCCAAAGGGCTCCATAAGAACCTCTGAACCACCTCACTCATCCCACTGATAAAGAAACAGGGCCTAGAGAAGGAAAGCTGTTTTTGAGGTCCTACCACTGGTTAGAAGCAAACCCAGGCCTGAAGCCTCACCATACCCAATGTGGGGCTCTATGAGCTCCAGCAAGCTGCTTAACTATTAAACCATAAGCATAAAACGGGGACACCTTATCCCTCAAAGCTTGGCCAATGGTTAAGTGAGCCCTGAAATTAAATGACATCAGTGTGACAAAAGGGACAAGCACATATCCCTGGGTGGAAACGGTGAAGGTTTTACAATGCATACCTGACTCCCTCATAGCCTCTCGAAGATTCAGATCCTGCCCCTTGGAGAATGACGGTTGCCCCCTCTGCCTGGAAGGGAATCACCGTGTGAGAGAGCCAGTGTCTGGGGTGGGACTGCATGCCGCTCAGGTATACTGGTGCAGAACAGAGGTGCAGAGTCACATTTCCCGCCATCACCCCGCAAGCATCCTACGCACCAGCCACAACAAATTAACTGCTCTACACCAAGCATGCGGAGCTCTTTCCTGCCTCCTAACAGCTTCCCCTGCTTACAGTGGCCCTCCTGCCTTCTCTTCCTGGCAAAACTCTTCTCATCCTTTAATACCCAGTTACACGTCATCTTCCTCTGTTCTTGCCCAGTAATTTATGCTTGTCTCAATACAAGACTATGAGCCCAGCGAAGATGTGCAGGGGAAGATAACAGATAGAGGAAAGGAGATTGAGCATCTGTTGTTTGCACATGAGATAGATAATGACAGTAATAATAATGCTAACGTTTACTGAGCATTTACTATGTAACAGTATGTAACAGTATTACATACTGTTCTAAGCAATTTACATATATTACCTCATTTGATCTTCCAAACAGCGGGTAGGTACAATTCTGTCCTCATTCCACAGATGAGGAAACTGAGGCACAGTGAGGTTACATAAGTTGCCCAAGGTCACAAAGACAGGGAGTGGTAAAGCCTGGATCTAAAAGGAGGCATTGATCCAGACGCTATGTATGCCTTTACCCACCAACTGCACTGGAAGGAGCTGATCCAATCCCTTCATTCAATAGGTAAGGAAGTTACAGGTCACAGAGATTAGGTGGTATCTTATCAGTGAGGACTCAAGGTAAGATTAGAATTCAGAGCTCAACTTTCAGAAGACTGCCAGACTCTACGTTCAGTTTAGATTTTAGTTTGGAAGGGAAGAGAACAGGAAGGAAAGAGGAAGGGAGAGAGAGAAGGAAGGAAGGAAGACAGACTCATAGATCAATTAGTCGACTGGCTGATAAATCCAATGATTGGTCAATAGATAGAAAGATTAATAGATAAACAGAAGACCTGATCATTCTCAGGTATCTCCAGCACAAAGCAGATCTGGCTCACAGTAGATAATCAGTTATTGCTCCTTAAGCCATGAAAAAATGTCAATACAGGCTATTAATATCACCCCTGAGTGTCCTCTAATTTAATGTAGCTTCACACGATGCTGTTACGTGCTGGCCAGGAAACCCACAGTTGAAGGAAAGGCAAGAGGCTTAGAGACGATGAACTGCCTTCTCAGGAAACTCTTGGAGATTTCTTTCATAAAGAAGAGTTCACAATATTTTCAGTCTAAACCAGCCCTCCTATGTTTTTTTTCTTGCTGAGGAAGACTGGCCCTGAGCTAACATCCGTTGCCAATCTCCCTCTTTTTGCTGGAGGAAAACTGTCACTGAGCTAACATCTGTGCCAATCCTCCTCTATTTTGTATGTGAGACGCCACCACAGCATGGCTTGATGAGTGGTGTGTAGGTCTACGCCCGGGATCCAAACCCAGGAACCCCAGGCCACTGAATCGGAGCATGCGAATTCAACCACTACGCCACCAGCTGGCCCCAGACCTCCTATATTTTGATGGACATAATAAATACAATGTTCCATGTTAACACAGAGAAACAAGGACCAAGTTTGCTTTGCTTGGGCTTTATGTTAATTTCTTGCTGACCTGATTACAACTTCAATTTATCCTACTAAGACAAAGATTATTTCTTTCGAAATAGTTGCCACTGTGCAAAGTCAACAAAGAAGATTTCTAACCTCCAATATATGGGATCAGATAAGTTTGCTCACGATCTCCTGACCTAGGGAACTAAACCATCATGTGCAAACATCATTGATGGGTTTCATGGGAAAACAATCCAAACACAGAAAACATCTGCTGTGATACGCTTTCAACCACTTTAAGGGGGGAACATTTCCACTGACATTATCGTCTATTCTCCGTAGCTGAAACTGCTTTCTACTTTGAAAGTTATTCACTTGCTCTAAACTGGCTGGACGATACATCAATTAAAGTAACTTATCCTTTAAACTCAAAAAAGGAAGATGCAAGCACACCTTCTGAAGTATACATACCTCTTCTTCCCACAAAATAGACTGAGTTGTCATACAGATGGTTAAAGATTTATTGTTGGTTTGAGGCAGATGCTAGTTAGCTACAGTCTTCAGAAACATTCACGTTTTCCTTTTGTAATCACAAGTCTAGGACTTACTCTCTGTGGTTTTGTGGTCGGCAACTTAACTAGGGTTGGCCCATAAATGCTCTAACTAGGTATGACATTAACAATTCCCAAAGATCAATGAAAGTTCACACCTCACTAGCAGCCAGACTCCCCAAAGACACCGAAGCTGAGATCTGCCTTACACCCCGGGCTGCATCTTCATTTTGAGCAGCATCTCTGGGACAAGAAACTTAATCTGTTTCCAGGCTTGTTGCTAAATCTATGATTTGATATTAAAAATACAATACACAGAGAATGTCAAAATGAGCCAAAAACAACAAACTAGATACAACCAAGAAGAGTCCCAGAAGCTAAACATGGTAGCAAAAGCAAGAAACAAGCATCTATATATAGAAAATGATTATCTTAACTAACAAGAAATCTACTTACTTGTAGAACTGTTTTCTTCTTTCTTTGGGATCCAGCTCCATGTATGGCAACTGGAGATTATATCACTGAGATAGTAAAGACACAAAAAAAGGGCTTTGAAAGTAATGTATTTTACATTTAAGATGTTACAACAATAAGGGTCAAATGCTGATGTGAACAGATTCAATTTTCTTCTGGAACATCTAACTGGATGGGGTGGGAAGGCAGCTGCACACAACTAAGAATCCACCTCAAATATCCAAATCTCAGTGTTGTTTTCCAACAAAAGAACATCTCTGGGTGTAAGGGGGGGACTCACAGGGGGCCTTCTCAATGCTCTTTAGTTTGGGTTCCCTCTGAGGCATACCCTAGGTCAAGGATTTGAGAACAAGTAGTTTATTTGGGAAGTGATCCCAGGAAGAACCAGTAGGGGAGTGGAAAAATGAGATGGGAAAGAAGCCAGTGCAGGGTGTGATATCAAGAAAGTTATCATCATGGGCAACTGGGGTCTAACCCCACTGGGGAATTCTGGGAGATGGTGTAGACACGTGTCTCCAGTTACCCCATCTGAAAGGAAGGGAGCTGGGGTACTTGTATACCAATTCCTATCTCAATTGAGGGGTGGGGGATACAGGAGGCATTGACTTCACAGCCCATACATAGGCAGAGAAGGGGCCCAGAGAAAGCCCTCACTCAGGTAAGGGGGCCAAATGCAGGCAGCTGGAAATTGGGCAAAAAAGCTGGTAGGTGCCAAAGACAGAGATATCTGCACATTTATGTTCATGGGAGCAATATCCACAATAGCCGAAAAGTAGAAGCAACCTAAGTATCCACCGATGGATGAATGGATAAACAAAATATGGTATATACACAGAATGGAATATTATGCAGCCTTAAAAAGTAAGGAAATTCTGACACATGCTACAACATGGATGAACACTGAGGACATCATGCCAAGAGAAATAAGCCATGCACCAAAGGACAAATACTATAAGATTCCACTAATATGAGGAACCTAGAGCAGTCAATTTCAGAGACAAAAAATAGAATGATGGTTCCAGGGACTTAGGAGAAGAAGGAATGGGAAGTTATTGTTTAATGGGTATAGAGTTTCAGTTTTGCAAATACAAAAGTTCTGGAGAAGAATGGTGAGGATGGTTGCACAACGATGTGAATATACGTAATGCCACTGAACTGTACAATAAAAATGGTTAAATGGTAAATTTTATGTTATGCGTATTTTACCACCATTTTTTTTTAAAAGGTAAGTGCCAAAGCTGATACGGATGGAGCACCTAAAGTGTATTTATTCCAATAACTCCTTCAAAGACCTGCCTCAAAGACCTTCAAAGAGATCAGATGCAGCAAAAGATGCCCAAGGACAATCACCAATAGAGATTTGGGGAAGGGGACCATTCTAGGTAAAAAAATAAATGTGTTCACTTTTTTCTGATTATAAGACTAATATATGATCACCGATAAAAACTTAAGAAGAGAGCCACCCCCAATGGTCTAGTGGTTAAGGTTCGGCGCGCTCACTGCTTTGGCAGCCCAGTTCACTCCCCAGTCATGGAACCACACCACCTATCTGTCAGTTGCCACACTGTGATGGCAGCTCACATAGAAGAACTTACAACTAGGATATACAACCACGCACTGGGGCTTTGTGGAGGAAAAAAGGAAGAGGAAGATTGGCAACAGATGTAAGCTCAGGGTGAATCCTTTCCTGCAAAATAAAATAAAATAAAATAAAACTTAGAAGACACAAAAATAAAAAGAAGAAAATCTAAGTCGTGTATAATCTCATCACAAGGGTGGCTCTCTCAGAATGAGTGGCATGGCAAACAAAGTGCACAAAGGACACATCTGGAAATCAGCTCCCAACCTCAGTTGCCAGGGGGCTTGTGTGGCTGGCAGAGCTGGGTTGCTGGCCCCTCTGGACCACACTCTCCCCATAAGGAAACAGTAGACTTTGTGTCAATGTCTTTGAACACCTTGTTATTTAGGGTGTGGTCAATGGACCAGCAGCATCAGCATCCCCTGGGAGCTTATTAGAAATGCAGAGTCTCAGGTCCCCCAGGACTTGCTGAATCAGAATCTGCATTTTAACAAGACATCCAGGTAAGTCGAGTGCACCTTAGACTTTGAGAAGTGCTCACCTTAACACATCCTTCTACTTATGTCTATGACTCTGAAAGGGGTTAGAGCCACTAAGCCCCTACTGCCTTGGTGTTAAAATCTCCACTTCCTCTCATGGAAAACAATCCCCATCTAGCTTTAAAATGAGGTAATCCAGTACCTGGCACAGGATAGAGACTATGTAAGTGTGTGCCAATATCATTAGCATTGGCATTACATACAATGTCACCTGAAAGAAAACCAGTGGAAGGCGACAGCAAATTAGAAAATTTTCATCTAAAATAACAAATTTTATTTATTTTTGCTGAAATAGAAAAATCTATCCTAGGGCAAGCCGAAAAGGATAAAATGGTTTTCTCCCCAAACTGACTGCTTCTTTTGTAATACAGTTCAATATGCTTAAGGCTTTTTTCAAACCTTAAAAAAAAAGCAAATGAAATGACATGTTGAAACTTGCACTGACTCTCTTGCATTTCCAAGGCTTCTGGTTTGTTGTGCTTAATGTCTTTTTTATTTTGCTTTTTGCCAACTTTGTAAGCAACAAACAGGACTTTGTCAGCTTATGCAATGATGCAGTTACAAGCACATTAGCCTTCTCACATACAAGAAGAATCTGATTTCAGAAAGAAGAAATAAAATTCACCACTAACGTAACATGTTATCACATACAAAGTTCTTTACATTAGGGGAATATTACCTACTTTTGCTAGGATTTGAAATTCGAAAACGTAGAGGGAACAGTGAAGGGGGCTGAGGAAACGAAAACAAACTAAACTTTGAAGCAGCCGTACAACATGTCTAAGCTTATGGGCACATATCAAAAGCCTTGACACGTAAGAACTCTTTGACCCAAAAATTCTGCTTCTAAAAGTTTATCCCAAGGACGTGCAAAAATGCTTATTTTCAGTGGTAATACTCCTCACAGCCTTGCTTATAATATAAATATTTTTAAAAAGAAAAAACTAATTTATGATATTGAACAATTAGTTAAATAAACCTCATTCATTCATATAAAAGTAGAACATGGCATTCAGAATAATGCTCATTTAGATGTACGTTTAATGACACAGAAAATGTTCATGCTATATTTTTTAAATTTAAAAGTGCAAGTTACAAAAGAGTGTGGGTAGTATAACCCCGTACTATCTTTACTCTTACTTAAACAGACACACACACACACACAGAGGCACACCTCAGACCTTCTCAGCCCCCCTTCCTGGTCTTAATTTTCTTCACAGTGCTCACCACCACCAGATATATGAGAAATTGGTTAATGCTTATCTCCCCCACTAGAGCAAAGTCAATTTCAGGAAAAGAGGGGACTGTTCTGTTCATCTCTATGTCCTCAATGCCTCATACCGTGCCTGGCACATAGTAGATAAGCAACAAATGTGACCTGAGAAATAAATATAAGCATGCAGGCATATGGCATAAATCTCTGGAAAGTATTCCCAAAATTGTTAATAGTGGTTATGGCTGGGTGGTGAAAATACAGATGCTTTTATTTCCTTCTTTACATTGATCTACAGTTTCTAAATTTTATACCGTGAACTTCTTCTAGAAGAATAAAAGATATAACTTCTTTTCACATATGCATGTGTGCATTTGTATTCATACACGTACACTCCTATATTTGGTATCTAATAAGAATACCCTTTATTCTCCAAATTGCCAAGTTATACAACGGAAAAAGCGAAACACTATTTTACTCTCCACTTCAGGTGAACTAAATGGAATATGGGACAAGTGGTTTAAAAAAAAATAACACAATGAATCCATTTTTGCTTCTTATCACACACACTTTCATTAAGTCACATACCAAGCACATAAAATCAGATAGTATAATCCTTAATAAATTGCTCATTTCATAAAAAATAAGTTTTTTAGTTCTATGAATTACATATTGTATTTTGCAATTACAGTGGAAAACGACACTTTCAGAGGTATCACAATAGATGCCCTATTGTTTTATTTTTAATTTATTAAAACTAGCAATTGCTCTAGTAGGCAGCAAAACTGGATCACAGTGTTCTCATTGGTCTGAAAACAGAATTGCCATCAAGAGACACACCTGGCGAATGGATCAAATCAGGAGCATAAGAGGCATTCAGACAGCATCCCGTGAAGTAATTTAATAGAGCTGACCTTATCATTACAAAGCATCTATTTGGGGAGGCTTACAACGTAACATACTTCCTGGGCAATCGTCAATGTTTCTATTTTATATTGGTATAAGTAATATAAAACTTCATAATTAAAAATACAATTCAGGGTATATAAAAATAGTCAATTACAAAGATGATACTTGTCAACACACACTGCAAAACAGATTTCATATGAGACAATGATACATGCCAACATAGGTCTCCACGCAAAGAGAATGTTCTATTAATGCTGTGCTTCCAAAGGATCGGGAGCACTTCTCTCTGTGGAAGCGCTAAGGGAGTCTGTGAACTGGTCATCATACCAAGACCCTCTGTGACCCTCCCACACTTAAGACTCCACCAAGCCTGCTCCCAGCCTTTCTTCTCTCACCTTTGCTTCCTTCTGAAATATTTCCTTTCATTCACTATCTGTAAAGTGTCAAGAGATTATTCCATAAAAGAAGTGTTTTCTTTGGTTTATTTGCCTCAATTAATCCCACTGTGATATTTGACCCTGAAAAAAATATGATTCAATTTTATAATTTTTTTTTAACCCTAGACCAGAGCTTGGAAAACTACAGCCCTCGGGTCAAATCCAGCCTGCCAGCCATCTGCCTTCATAGAGCCCATGAGCTAAGATTGGTTTTTACATATTTAAATGGTTGAAAAATTCAAAAGAAGAATATTTCATGACACATAATAATTACATGAAATTCAACATGACACATAATAATTACACAAAATTCAAATTTTGGTGTTCATGAATTCAGGTATTT
Source organism: Equus quagga (assembly GCF_021613505.1). Taxonomy (NCBI): domain Eukaryota; kingdom Metazoa; phylum Chordata; class Mammalia; order Perissodactyla; family Equidae; genus Equus; species Equus quagga. The sequence continues at coordinate 76,609,377 of NC_060278.1, forward strand.
ATTTAGGTACTATCTATTGCTATTTTGTGCTACAACACTGAATAGTCACAATAGAAAGTGTAGAGCCCACAATGTCAAGAATACCTTCTGGCCTTTTTCAGAAAAAGTGTACCAACTTCTACCCTAGTCTATGTAACAGCAACACATAACAGACTGTAGGTGCCTGTGTGACACTGCTTTATGTTCTCAGACAGTTACCTCTACGGCAGAACGTGAGATTGAAGACAGAGGGTGGAATGGAATAAAATCTTTATTTCTACTTATCTATATTGTTTTGTTCCAGCAAGCAGGTACACTACTTTTGTGTTAAAAAAGTAAAAGAAAGAAACAAAATTCAAGGGGAACTTTTCACGTACCAAATATTGATCTTTCAGAACAAGACAGAATTAAACAGTTGAAATATGAAAAATAAAATTGGATTTCCACCAGTTTCTGAACAGTGTGATCATTTAGAATGGGCACATTCAAACCAAACGGCATCTCTGACCATAAGAAAATGTAAAATGTTACCCAGTTATGCCATATTAATTAAAAAAAGGCTACAGTAAAGTATTTTGAAAGTACAAAGATTTTGAAAAGGCAAATACTGTTCAGAAATTAATGATAAACAGGTAACACAGAATACACATTCTAGAAAGACAAAGTACATTTAAATAGCTCCAATTTCCTTTCTTCTCCTCATTCCTAAGTATTGGCTGAAACTAATTCATTCTATGCTAAACAAAGAAATACTGGTCCATAACTCTTGGTTTAAAAAAAAATTCCCAAAATACATTGTAAGAAACATAAAAATTGTGTAGCCATATGGTCAACTGTACAACATCTTTACTGTTTCTTATCTTTAAATGGACACGAAAATCTTCCAGAGAGCAGACAGCACATCCAGACAGGAGCATGATGCAGGAGAGTCTCATCGAGCCACCACATTTATAATTCAATTCCTGCACATTTATAAATGCTGGCTTTTAAACTGCAAGCCCAATGGTCCCTTTAACTACACTTAGATGCACAATAATTGACAGCTCATTACGACAAGTGGTCTCAAGAGTGAAGTATTACAGCTAATGGTCCGTAAATGCTTTCGTCTCCAAACTTGGACCAACATTAAGGCAAGCAAGACCCGGCTTTTCCTTAAATGCATTTGATTTGTAAATGCCTGCATGATATAACATTACTCAAAATTAATCTTCCCATTTCTAATGTCCGAATACTGCATTTTTTTTTTTAAGATTGGCCCTGAGGTAACATCTGTTGCCCATCTTACTCTTTTTTTTTTTGGTTTTTTTTCTTCTCCCCAAAGCCCTCCAGTACAGAGCTATATATCCTAGCTGTAGATTCTTCTGGTTGTACTATATGGGGCGCCACCTCAGCATGGCTTGATGAGTGGTGCTAGGTCCATGCCCAGGATCCAAACCACTGAAACCCTGAGCCGTGGAAGGGGGCGCACGAACTTAACCACCCAACCACGTGGCCATCCCCTGAAATACTGCATATTTAAATCAAGTACACACCTAATGTATCTTTCTTATGAAATACACTGCAATATGACAATCTCTACATCTTGAATAGGAGCAGAAATGATTTTAAAGCAATGGAGTGAAAGCACCTAAATTTCAGTAATAGAATATTCCTGAAATGTTACAGTCCTTCATGACCAATAAAAGCTATGTTTAAAACAAACTTATGTAGGAAATAATCACAATACAATGTTAAGAGTAAAAACTGTATGTCCAATATAATCCTAATTTTATAAAAAATATGCTATGTTACAGTGATTGTTTTTTGGTGGGCGGCAGAATAGCAGTAATATTCATTTATCTTATCTTTTCAAAGTTTTCCACAATAAGCACCATTTTTACAATTAGAAAAAGATGTTTAATAAAAATAGTGTTCTTTTGTTTCTATTACTATAGGTATATATTAAAAATTACCACTAAAGATTAAACTAGTCTATCCACAATCAGGGAAACCTAAGAAGGTACTTCATGTTTAATTTTATTGTCAAGTGCAAACACTGGCCAAGAAAAAGAAATACTTAAATAAATAACATTTCTATACAAAAGTCTTGGGGAAAATGAAGTAGATAGGAATGCTGCTAGTAGTAACTTAAATTGAAAACTGTAATATTTCGTAACTATTATTCTCAAGTTTTAGACCTAACAGACATAAATCCAGTGTCAGGGATAAATGTTAAATATGATCAACTTAACAGAAATAACTGGAAAAAAATCCTGAAATAATTAACATAATTACAAACATCACTTTTCTAAGACTGATGTCCTTTATCCACATTTGTCAGAGCCGCCTGTGTTGGACACACTTCATTCAAACCTCTGCATTAAAGTGTTGTTTCCACTGAAGACTCATCTTTGTCTTTCACAGGAAAACAAAACAACTCTCTCTAAAGAATTTCAGACTATTTTAGCAGCACACTTTACAACAGTGTGTTCAATAACTGGCCCACTTGTCCTAAGAAATTACAAACAAGCCAGTTCCTGCCTTTAGACCAGACATAAGCTGGTCCAGCCCTTGGGAAGAAGCATCATGATCGATGCTAAAGGGAAGAGAACCAGCAGCTCAGAAGAAACTGTTCACAGAAATGATGAGAAACTAGGGCAAAAAATAGGGAGCAGGTGGAATAACACGTAAGAGGAGCCCAGAGCCCCGTGGAGAAGCCAGAAGCCAGGAGAGAAGAGTCTGATAATTGCGGGTGGTGGTTACTGAGTGAAAAGATAGAGCTGGGAAGATGCTAAACCAGGGACTATGGAAGTTAAAGAAGCATTTGTCCACTCATTGAGAAAATGCAAAGTGATTGCTGGAACCTGGGGAAGGAGCAGGTAAAAGGCAGGCTGATGCCATGCTGCCTTCAGGAAATTGATGGGCAGGGTCTCCGATGACGTGTAGATGAATCACCACAAAAGGAAAAGCTTTGAGAACTTTCAGAGAGGCCTAAAGAGCCAGGGCATTGTCAAGATAGGTGAGGGCAGGGCTGAGGGGTGGATACGAGCAAGGCTTCAGGGAGGCAGCATTGAAGCTGAGCGTAGCGATGGGTTCACACAGGTGAGGCACAGGGCTACTCAGGTGAGGGAACAGAGGAGCGACGGGGAAGCACACAGTAACAGGGCAGTTCATTCTGTTTCGGGACCACACGGTTTGGGCAAGGCAGCAATGGCTGGGAGGGAGGTGGAGGCATCAGAGCACGCAGGGGCCTGACTGCTCAGTTCAGAAATTTCGGTCTTCCCCAGCAATGGAAAATGTCAGCAGAGGGCTTTCCCAGTGCCCAGAGAAGATAGGTAAATGGAGGAAATAGGATTTGAATAAGATATTCACAGAGGGCCTTGAATCCCTCCTTTTTTAATCTAAGGTAACTGTCTGCATTATCGATTGGTAACGGACACTGCACACAGTAGGCACTCAGGAAAGCCCTGCGCTCAGTCAGCTCACTGGCTTCCATAATGCCCATCGGCCTTCACATAAGGAGAGCATGGAGGGCATCCTTCTGCAGGCAGCACCCACAGCTCTGCTGCTGGGGCAGAATAATTAGCACAGACGCCAGCGGCAGGCAGCCTTCTACGGCAGACTGCAAAGGAAAGGGGGCCGCCAGGCCACGTGTCCAACCGACTGGCATCACCCCACTCTCAACAGCGTGTGCAAACACACCCTGGCCTTCTCAGAGGTACATCATCTGATCTCCCTAATAGGCTGTCATGTGCTGAAAGATTAAGGAGAAGAATTCTTACATTGCCTAAGGCAGCAGCGTGGTTTGTGTTTTAAAAATTGTTTCAGTGGCAAAGAAATCTCCTCAGGAAACATTACAAAAAGAGCTATAAAACGTACGACACTCAGTAAATACTAGCAGATGGGTGCCAACGAGTCTTTAATTATCTTCAACTCATTATGCAGACATTAACCTTGACAAATTAATAAAGGTGAACTAATAAACTTGAGGGGTTACACAATTCAAATAGTTCCAAATCACAGAGAACGTATATAGATAGATGTCGATAAAAGCATTTAAATGGGCTCTTTTTCATCCTTCTTAAAACTATATGATAAAATAGCTATTGAGTGACTTAGGTTTTTAATTTTTTTTCCTTTCTCTTTTTACTCTGTAAAAGAGACTAAGATAGGTTCCAAGCTATTAAACTATTTGTGATGTACAAGTCATCATCATAATTGGGGGCACACTTTCTTTTGACCTTTACGAAACTTTCATTTCCCAAATGTGACAGATAAGAAGTGCTTTTATAGCACCAATAATGATTTTTTCCTATGGGAACTTGCCAATTATAAGTTGAAAACGAAGGAAAGACCATACTGGATACACATTTAGAATCTCAATGCACCCAAAATATAGCTGAAATGCTTCAGAATCATGCTTAGAGGATATTTCAGGTGAGTCAGGAAACTAACCTAGAGAAATACACACTAAAATAGTGCTAGGGCAATATCACCTCCTCTGAGCACCTTCCCATGATGCTAGGTGCCCACAAAATGTGTTCTATAAACAGGGACTGCATGGTCCACAATTGCATCTGCAGCTATTAGTCTGAATCTAGGTTTCTAAATATTAATAAAAGACTGGGGAAATTTAATCCATGATACACAGAGCTGTTTCAATAACACACACAACCTAAAACAGAGCTAGGCATCAAGTTCTTACTAACTCGCCAGACATCAGACATCTCGAGGACTTCATCATCTTTTTCTCAGGTTCTCAGTGCCTCATATGCTGCTTTGCACACCAAGGCCTTAATGGAGGTGACACTTACCTCAAACCATTCAGATACGGTAATACTGTTTCAGTAAAAATCATTGCTACCTCCTCACTTTGCTCTAACAACAAATCACCCTTTATGAGAACTTGATTCTACTCTTAATTTAACTCAAGTTTTCATTACTTATAACACTAAAGTAAAATTTATTTGCTCATTCAGTTGTTCATCCATTCAGCATATATTCATTCACTTTTTCCTATGTGTCGGGCTTTGTTCCACCCTCCACTATCCCACAGGATAGCCACCAGCCACATGTGGCTAGTGAGCATGTGAAATGTGGCTAGTCCAAACTGTAATGTGCTTATGTGTAAATTAAACACCAGATTTTCAAGACTTAATCCAAAACAGACTGAAAAATATCTCATTAATAATTTTTATATTGATTTCATGTGGAAATAATATTTTAGATATATTGGGTTAAAAAGCATTATTAATATTAATTTGACCTTTTTCTTTTTGCTTTTTTTAATATGCTACTGGAAAATTTGGTATATGATGATAGCCAAGACTTGAGACAAAGCCCTATTTTCAAGCACCTGACATTTTAGTGGAAGAAGACCAAGGTAAACAAAAAATAACTAATAAGCAATATTATATGATTTCAGATAATGAAAATTATGTGAAGAAAATAAGGCAGAGTGAGAGGAAAGAAAATGACCAAAAAGAGATATTTGAGATTAGGGTGGCCACAGAAGTCTTCTCTGGGGAGGTCACATCTGAGGGGGAAACATGAATGATAAGAAGAGGGAGTCATACACAGATGTGGGGAGTGTTCTAGGCAGGGGGAACTGTTAAGCACAAAGGCCCTGAGGTGGAAAGAGGTCTGCAAGTGTGAACAACAGCAAGAAGGTCAGTGTGGCTGAGGCACGGTGGGAACAACGGGAGAGGAGGTCAGAGGCAGGAAAGGGCGAGAGTACAGAACTCTAGACTCACTGAACCTATAAATTCTATGTAATTCAAGTTAAAATTCATTTGGGATTTTTCATGGAACTTGACAAGCTGTTTCTTTAAATTCATTTGCTATGTAAAGGGGCTAAGAATAGCCAAGACTCTGACCTACCAAATACCAAAAGTTACCATGAAGCTGTAGTGAGGGTGGAGACTAGGGGGCAGCAAGTGAGGCTCCTAGAGCCGAAGGGTAAAGGCGCCCATAAATGCTGCGTCCTGGGCGCCTCGGCTGCCTCACCCTAGTCTTAGCAATGTGGTGCTGACTTAAAGAGAGATGGAACAAAACCAAGAGAGCAGAACTGAGCAGCCAAAACATGAATTTTGAGGATACACAATACTGTGTGAGTGCATGTGCGTGTGCATGTGTGTGTATACACTATGCATGCATATGCGTATGTGCATATGTTTCTCTACGGGGGTGTCTGTGTTTGTATGTGTGTATATATGTATGTGTGTATATGTATTTGTGTACACACACACACAAATATGTATAAGGGACACATACGTGAGGCAAGAGTATAAAAATAGAAATGGAAAAGAAAAATTGCACCCTAAGGAGAGGAATCAATCACTCCTGTGGAGTGAGAGAAACAGAGTGGAGTGAGGGGAACTAGGCACTAATATACTTAAAATTTTTAACTCTTTCATAGAAGATTTGAAGCCATACACATACACACATACACACAACTGAAGCACATCAGAAATACTAATTTTATAATTATAAATGAAGAATGATACAAAACTGGATCTATATTCACATTTTTAACTATAAATATGTGTGGTCCATATGAGGGATTTAAAATGCACAAAAATGATACTGGTTATTATGTCCCAAACTCCTATCACATTACTCTAAAAGTAGTACAATATTTAGTAAAGAACACATAGTATAAATCAGAAAAAGACCGAATTTAGAGCCTCAAATTATACTTAAAATATATAATTCAGGATAAACTTTATCAACCCTGAACAGCAATGTGTTGCCTGTAAGTATTTGGCACAATTAAAGAGAATCCAGCCTATCAATAATTCAAATAACTGAATAAATTCATGTTAGTTATACTACATTTACCATTTAATTAGGCTATAAGAAGTTTTTAAAGTTTTCTATACTCATAGAGCACTACAGTGTGGAGTCATTTTTATTATTAAATAAGATGCAACTTGGGGAGAGTCGAATGTATATTAAACCTAGAAATACCTTATTTACCTAAATTTTCAAAATTGCACTTCAATTTCTTTGAGAACCATCAGCACTGTTTTGGTTTCAATTACCTGAGGATTCAAAAAGTAGATAAAATAACATTTACGGAATTTTTTAAATGGTCTGTAGACTCATCGTCTCAGTATAGAAACTAAGCCTTACAATACGGCTCACGTAAAATAAGGAAGTAACCAGAGGGGAAGAATACAAAGTCAAGTCCTTTGTTCAAGCAAAATAAGGTCCACAAAAGATACTATTTGCAGAACTCATGCCTCAGCAAGTGTGAGAGGAAGGGAGAGGAGAGTGTGGCCAGTTACTATGTGAAGTTCACAGTCACTGGGGTGGATTCATGGCCAAACGTTAGCAACCAAAGGCTGGTGTCACAGCTCACTTTCTCCAGGTAACACAGCTAACAACACACAGGCCCTTGAATGTGAGGTTGGTCAAGACCATCGGAAGGAAGCGTATCCTTTTACAGCAGCCTGCTTGGACAGGAAGGAAGGTCATTACTCAGGCATCTTAGGAAACTATGTTAATTTCCCCGGGTGCCACAAAACAGTTCCAGAAATCTGCCTTTCACTGGGGAAGTGGGCAGTTAAAACAAGCTGTGAGAATTCCAGGTGACATCAGGCAAAGATCCAGCCCCAGAGGAGGCCCTCGCCTCCCAGGGCTGTGAAAATCTCAACTGGCCACTGCTCGACACACAACAGAACTTGGTATTCTTCCTCCCATGGTTAATCTCCCATTCGCGTCATCTCATTTCCTTGCTGAATAGTAGAAGGAGACAGTGGAAGCCCGAGAGCTTGGAACAAGTGTCAACTTTAATATTTAACACTGACTCAATGCAGTGAGCTCAGACTATCATTACCCTCCCCGACACAGGAATATTCATCCTCACCTCTAACCCTCGACCTGTGCTGTTGCTTTCATTTTCTAACTTTTTCAAATGCTACACAAATTGGTCACTATTTAGCTCAAAACTCAACAATTCAGTTACACTCCTCTCTCTTCTCTGCTCCTAGCATCTGCAGTACCCCTCTGAACACCTTATTAAGCTCAAATTATCTCCTTAGAAATTTGTGCCTCCAACCAGGAGTAAATCCTTCCAGATCAAACATCACTCTTGAGCAAAAGTCACAGTGTGAGCTCAATTCATGTCTTCCCCATTCTCCCCTGCTGTGTGCCACACAATACTAGGTATGTACGCCTGATTCAACCTGCTTGGCATTCTATTAACAGGAAGGCCCAACGACCAGAATTCCACATTAATACAATATTGATAATGACCCAGGGACACTGACAATTGTTCAGAATCAAATGGAAGTTTAATTACATTGGGTATTGTTTTAAAAATTTGGTGTCTTAGATTATTTAGCAATTTTGCAACTTGGGTTCTTCAAAAACAAACAAAATTTGGTATTTTAACAATTTTGGCTACTAGAAAACTAATATTCCACAAAGATAATTAAAGTATCTCTAGTAATACGTGATTTTCCCCAATACACCAATTTCCCTGTATTTCCTGACCATAAAGCTGTTTATTTGGACGTCTCACCTATAACATCTGAAAAAAATAATAAAATTATACACTGTACAGGGAAGACAACAAGCAACCTCAGGATGGAGACCACACATCCTGCCTGCACTCTGCACAATGAGAACGCGAAGTTCCCTTTCCCAATTGCCAGTGAGGTCCTCAAAGAATGTTCTCTTGGGGGGCTGCCAGTGTTTTCTGTTGCTATCTGAGGAAGCATTCTGGGAGGCGCCCATGAGCTAAAGCAGCAGAGGATTCCGACTCTGAAACATTTCAGGCATTTTAATTTTTATTACAATTTAAACTATGTAAGCACAGCCCTCAGCAAAAAGGAAAACTTGATTACCAAACATTTTTTTCCCTTTGATGAGTCCATGAATTTTTCTACTAAGCATAATTTTTCTACTAAGCATAAGCCGTTGGATAGCATCTCACATCTCACATAAAGGATGGGCAAGGCACACAGGACCACCACTCCCTGGCCCCCACACTGTTGCATTTCAAACCTTATGATATCTCCTTTTAGATACTTTAGAGAGCTGGCATAAGATCTTTCAGAAGTCAATTCCTTCAGCAGGCCTGTCTTGGAGGAAAGGGAAAAATCTTAGCACGTTGAGAAGCTGAATTTAAAAAAAAAAAAAAAGGAAAAAGGAGGAGGAAATTGTTATAATTATAGTGAGAGCTTTTTCATGCAAATTCCGTTTTCCTTGGGGAAATTTGCATACTCTCTATAAGGAATCCCCATGCCAAAAGTACACGTTCTGCTTTTCAGCTCCAGTCTTTAAAAGCAACGCACTGGCCCAGGAACCACACAGGAGAACAGTCCATGACCGTGTTCCAGGCCTGGCCCAGATAAGCTTTATAAAAGAAAGGACTTTACAACGTAGTTTATAATATTTAAAATGCGCACCGTGTATGCCGGAGGAGCAGATGTGGATCAGTTAGGCAGAGACGACTAATAAAGGGTAAGGCGTTTGTTTCCACAGGTCTCCAAAACTTAGGCAAACCCTTGTTCATAAGACAAATACATTTTAAAAGATAAATACATTTCTCCTCAGATTCTTAACACTTTCAACTAGACAACGAAAAATGGTCAGAGTTGTTAAATGCTCAGATTCAAGGATATTTTTGTGACAAAGGAAATAAAGAACGGGTGAAGCGAATATTTAAATAAAGACCCATTTTTAATTTGGTCTAAATTTGGGGCAAATACATGTCTGCCTTTAACTGAAGAAAAATATTTTAGATAATCAACCATGAAGGAAAGTTCTGGTAATACTTGCCATTAGAGGGCTTTAAGAAACATTAAATACACATTTCCATTTCATAGTGAAAAAAATACTCTGAGAAAGCAATACACTATTCTAGATCAAAGTAAACATTTCTGGGTGGAAGAAAACCCAATCTGTGAGAGTTACCTGGAGCAGGCCACTCTTCTCAAGGAGGCTATTTTTACAATACAATAAATAAAACACTATTCTTACATGAACTGCCCACCAACAGGAGAAAATTGGCCATTTGCATTAAAAGCAGCCTATTTTTGTCAGGCCTTTCCAAAGCAAAGTTAGCTGTGGTTTTGGGCACTGTGAATCCACAAGCTTCAAAAGCAGCAGTCCAGAATTAAAGGTTTGTCGGAGCGGGTGGGTGGAAGGCAGAAACAAAATGAGCATAAACATTTTATACCTCAGAACCTTTCAAGACCATCAGCAAAGGCTGAAAAGACCTGTCACTGGGTTAGGCCCCAGCTTTAGAAACAGAACCTTTATAAATGGAACGTTTTGAAAAATAACAAGGAGGGAAAGCAATCATTGGGAAAATATTTTTTAAAGTGCAAAGTGTTCATAATACAAGTGTGTGAAAAAGCAGGTTACAGAAGCATGAGATCTCAACTGTTACAAAACACAAACAAAAGGTAATCCACATTGCCCTCTGCAGACACTCCTGTGGAATGTTAGGCAGTGTGATGCCAAAGCGGGTCAGTGTCCACTGTTTCCAGGACTGCGAGCAACGTTCCTCCCACATGAAGGAGAGTCCTCAGGAGGTCCAGCCCTGAGCAGGGTGTCTGTCACAAAGCTAAGTCCACCATTATTCAACCTAGCATTTACCAAACATATGTAACCATGGAAAGCTTTGTTTGTTTTTTTCAGAACACATACTAGCCGCCCCTTGGAAACAGTTTGTTTAACATAAAATGACTGATTACTTGATGAATACCGGTAGATCCACAGAGAATGACCCTAAAATGCCAAAAGTGGTGATCTGTGGGTTGTGGGATTTCAGATTACAATAATTTTCCAAATTTTCTACAACACACATGGATTACTTTCATCATTTGGGGGAAAAAAAACGCAATGTTTTAGGATGATGGAAGTGCCACACTGCTCAACTTTAAACCATTCATTGATGAAAAGTAAACGTGGTCCTTCAAATGCCAATATACTAATTTGGAGAAAAGTAGAAAGATCTGGCAATCTGTAGATTACCACATGCAGACCAGCTATAAAAGAAACGCGGTCAGCTTAAATACCATTCTCAGATTTCTGGTGTCCTAGGAAAATAAATGAAGCAAGGAGTCCAGCCCTGGCAAAAGATGAAGGAAAGCCTCTGCCTTGCTAATTTCCTGTTTATTCTCTGAGATGCCAACCATTACACGTAGGCTTTGCGAGAAATTTTAAATGTCCAGAGATAATCTAAACACTGTTGAGTCTATTTCCCCCGACAAAAGATAGTGTAAATAGAGGAGAAATCACAGCTTGAAAGACATTCCCACGTATCCAAGACAATAATGCCTATATCAATGGGAAGATGTGTAAATCGCACGTTTTAGAGATCCATGCCTCGCTGAAATAAATGCTAATTGGCGTAAGGTTCTTTTCAATCAAAAATATATATTTGAATGTCTTAACTGCAATTTTTTACTACAAAATTCAAAAAAAAATACTAAAAGCCCAAACAAAATAGTTGAAAGACTGTATGTGAGCCTTGACAGTGCATTCATTTTCTATGCTGGGTTTCAAAGTGTTCTACAATATTAACACACTGCAAAAAAAGTTGAGTGCTCTTGAGTAAAAATATCCACGTCTTAATAATAGAAAAGCTGCTAAGCTTCTCTGTTGAAAGCTGTCCATAAACTTGAATAACAGATGCATTGAACATAAAACCTTGAAGAGGTAAACCTGCCCCTCCACACCCATCACTCCCAACCTTGAGGCCTAAACTGGTTAAGTGGCCCACTGAAGGTCACACTGCTGGTTAGGGCAACATGAAGCCGGAAGACTCAGGTTTTGGAGCTATAACCAAAAACTCCCTGAGTTAATTAAGACAATGACTGCCTCTCGGCCCTGGCAAGAACAAGGGGATAATACTTATGTGAGAATGAACTTACTCCATCTGTGCCTGGCACACAAGTCTTCCTCTTCATTGTTTCAGGCTTACTTTAACTTGTTCTGCCTGTTTTCCAAACAACTCTTGGCTGATGCCAGAAAAAAACCTCCTGTTATTTTATCTGAACCCAACTTTCAGAATTTGATAAGTACTAGATTATGTGTATAGTATATTGGGGGGAGGAGGTTTCAAAATGTTTATTAAATCAAGAAGCAATCATTTTAGCTCACTGAAAAAACAAACAAAAAACATTTTATTTCCCAAACTTGCACATTCAGACCCCATGTGAATACCCTACAAGTAAAAATGGTAAGAGTTTCCTTTCCAAATAGGGAGATTACTAAAACTATATTTTAACGTTTTATTTTCATATTTTTATAAATATTTTCTAGAGGCAGTACCAGGAATGTGATCATTTTTTATCAAATCAACTGCTTAGAGAAGAAACTCTAGCACAACTACTGTCCTTCCTTCACTTCCTTCACTTTATGCATGAGCACTACTGTACAAACATTTATTTCACTAGATCCCAGAGACACGAATTCACACCTTCACCTTGAAGGGGATTGTCTGAAGTACCAGGAAGACTGCTCATTTATGAATAATGTAGACCTTTTCAACTCTCTTCAGGCAAAAGCTACTGTTAAAAGCAGCTAACATTTTTCTAGTATCTTCTATTTCTCAAGACTCAACAAAGTTTACCAGGCAACTGGTCCCTATCCATCTCCCACAATCCACTGCTTCGAGCACTCCTTCTGACCCTCCTGGGCTGTCTATTTCTTTCTTCTCCCTCTTCCCCGTCTCCCCCTTCTCTCTCTGCATTGACTTCACCCTCTCAGCAGCCTTTTCCCCCACGGATGCTCCTGCCAATGTGTGATCCAAGTTCGGGCAGCTGCATCTGCCTCGACCAGCTTTATAATTAATTTAAACTATTTGACAGGACATGAAAAAACTGTCTTTTAGTAATTTTAGTTTCTTTTTCCTTCTTTTTTGGCTGCTATATCCAATTTTAATGGTAGGGTATATATTTGACATTCCTGACAAAGAAATAAGAAGACTCCATTCTTTTGAATGCCTAAAATAACAATAATTAGTATCATCATCATCATCTTCTCCTGGCTTCACAATTCACACATCGAGAAGGAATTCAAGCTGACGCGTCTTGTTGGTCAGAATCTTATCTCGGCACTCCAGTCAAGTCTCAGTCTCCTCCTTTGCAGCCCTCTGATTACTCCTCCCCCCTTGCAGCACTTGTCAGTTGGCTTCCAAGACACTCCATGCCCTTGGTCTTCTTCCTACTTCATTAGCTCTCTCTTATCCCTGATCTCTAATATTGATTATTCCTAATCTCCCTGCCCTTTATGCATGAGTCGCTTTGGGCTCAGTCCTCAGATCTCTTAGCTTTCCAAATGCATTCACTTCTTTAGTGACCTCACCCATACTCCCAACTCCCACATTTACACATCTTCAGCTCAGACCTCTCTCTGAATTCCAGACCCTTATATCCAACCATCTATCAGACATCTTCACTCAGATATCTAACGGGAATCTCAAATTTAACACATCCAAAGCCAACTCCTGATCTTCCCCATTCAAACCTCCTGTAACACTGTATTTGCCATTCTATTAAAGAGTAACTCTATCCTTTCAATTACCCAGGCCCAAAACCTTGGAATCACCCTCACCACCTCTCCCTTTCTCATACCCAGCATGGAATCCACGAGCAGAACCTACTGATTCTCCTTTCAAAACAGACCAAGAATCTGACCCCTTCAAACCACATCTGCCTTCCTACTCTTGTCCAATTACTATCGTCCATGTCTTCCCTGGTTATCATAATAAGCTGCTCTCCGATTTTCCTCCTTCTGGACTTGCCCCCTTACAGTCTATTCTGAATTCAGTAGCCAAAGTGAGTCTCCTAAAATATAAGAAACATCATATCACTCTTGGATTCAAATCCTTCCAATCACTCCCCATTTCATTCAGAGAAGGAGCCAAAGTCTTCACAGCGGCCTACAAGACCCTCCCTGGCTTGCCCCACCACTTCTGCCCTGAAGTCCCAGTACTCTGCCCCATTGCTCAATCTAGTCACACAAACCTCCTAGCTCTTCCTCAGACACACTAGGCTCACTCTGCCTTACGGTGTTTACATTTGCCACCCCCACCCCTAACAGGCTGGGGAGGTCTCCACCAAGATGGACACATGTTCCTACCTAACAACTTAGGACCTTGATGCAAAGACTGCCTTCTCAGGGAGGCATGCCCTGTCCATCCTTTCTGAGGCTACAACATCCCCCATACTCCCTATTCCCCTTCACTGCTTGATTTTTCTCTGTAATAATTACCAGTAACTATAGACCATAATTTTGATTGTTCATTGTTCTGTCTTCCCCACTGGAATGTAAGTGTCATGCCGACTTTTATCTTTTTTATTTCCTTCTGAGGCCCCAGGCTCCTAGAACAGTGTCAAGCATGAGGTAGGAGTGCCATCAATAATTGTTAATGAATGAATTCACAAATGAGTGAATAAAGGCACCTCTATAACCTGTTCTTTTTTATTTACACAGGTCATGATCACCTTTCCACATCTGATGTAAATGAATACACATCGAATGCAAAGGAGCAGGGACAAGTCTGGCCAAGAGTGGGGAATAGTTGAAGCTGAGTGATGGTGACATGGGGATTCTTTATACTGTTCTTTCTACTTTTGAGTATATTTGAATTTTTTATAATGAAAAAATATAATATACATTTGCTTAATATTTGTAACGACTACATAATATTTCACAGTCTGACTCTACCATAAATATTTAACCATTACCATACTGAAGGATATTTGGCTTCCATCTTTTCCTCTATCACAGAAAGTGCTAGAATACTCTTATACAATTTTCTGATTATAGCCTTACAATAAATTCCTAGAAATAGAAGAGTCTGTACATTTAAAAGTGCCAATCTTCTCTTCAGAAGTTTTGAGCCAAAATACATTCCCATTAGCACATTAAAGAAGCACTACTCAAAGAGTGGTCCACAGAATACTGCCACACTGCAAACTGCTCGTTACTGGTCCACAACGAGAGAGGTCCAGAAATGGAGAGTAAACACTTAGAAATCTTTATGGGAATTTGACGCAGTAATTTTAAATCTGACAAATATTTTATAGAAATATATAGAATTATATTTGAGACTTATTTTGTATATATTTCATTTTCTTTTTCTGGCTATTTATTTTTACCGTATTTTACAAACCTATCAGTCAAAACTAGACTGGGAAAAAAAGGTCCTTCACCACAGTTTAGGACATTATAGCACATGCTTCCCCACACCATCACCAAGTATTGGGACACTTCATTTGTTTTTGTTTTATTATCATTTCGGTTCCTGAGATATTCCACTATTGATTTAATTTGCACTTTGATTGCTAGTAGGTTTGCCCTCCTTTTCATGTTTGCTGGCCCCATATTCATTACTTTATGAATTACCTTATTATATTTTTTCTCCAAGATTCTATTAAGATGTTCATCTTATTGACAAAATTGTAAGAGCTTATTGTAAGAGCTCTTTGTACAGTAGGGGTATCGGCCCTTTGTTGACCATACATTATGGAAATATTTTCCCAGAATACTGTCTTTCAAACAAGGTTAGATGGTTTTCCATTACACTAAGATAAAATAATAAAAATTCAAAATGTTGTGTGTAGTTTCCTTTTTTTTTCATCCCTTCCTTCATGGTTTCTACTTAGAGATGTCTTATCTACCACAAGATTGTAAATCTATGCATACATATATTTTGCTCACACACTCATAGCTTACCTTGTTACACTTAAAATTTTTATCTCCCAGAATTATTTTTGCACAAGTTCTGTGGTAGGAATTCTGCATTATTTCGTTATTTTCCAGATGACTAGGCAGGTGTCTCAACACCTTTTACTGAATAATTCATCTTTTCCTTCCAATCTAAAATGCCAACCTTATCACATACTAAATTACCATATATTTTATCTAAAAATAGATTCCCTATATTTTACTCATCCATGTATTCTTGTACTAATACCACTGTTCAAATACCACTGACTTACAATATTTTTTAATATCTGAGATGGCAAGTACCCCTGATATATACTTTTTTATACGTCTGGGAGAGTTTTATACATTCATTATTCTAGATCAATTTCAGAATCATTTTGGCAAATTCCCCAGTTTTGATAGGAATTGCATTGTGTGTGTGCTTTATTTGGGGAAAACTGATATTTCTGTATTATCGTCGTGAATCTTACTTTCCAAGAACAAAGTCTCTCTCTCTACTTATTTGAAACTTCTTTTATGTTCTATAATTGAGTTTCATAGCTTTCCTCACTTAGTTCCTACACATTTCTAGATAAGTGACTCCAAACTTTTGTACAGCTGTATTGTTATTCTAAGTGGAATCTCTTTTTAATAACATTTTATAATATTCATGTTGATAGTTGTCACAAATCTACTTTTATTTATTTATTTTGTAGCCAACCAGCAATCTTAGTCAACAATAACGGTGCTTCTAATAGGTTTCAAGTGAGTCTAAACATACTGTTAATTCCATGCATACTCTCAATTCATTCATTAAAAAAAAAACAAGCACTTGTAACATGTATATCAAGATATCAGTGCAAGTGAAGATTAATATTGTATAATAATATGGACCCCCTCCAAGGAACATAAAATCTACTGGAGTATATAAAACACATACACAAGCATATATTATTGTGTAAGATAGAAACTGGGAGATCTTTAAAAGGGATACAATTAAAATGTACTAGAAGAGCCTACAGAGGGGCATATGCCAAAAGAATGGGGAGCTTAAGGAAATCTTCATGAGAAGGTAGCCTTTATTTTGATCACAGAATGCCAGGATATGAAAAGATCAAAGGGATAATAATCTAGAAAGAGAAAAATATATATATGATCAAAGTCAAAAGGAGAAAAAGCCCAGACAAAGTCTGGCTGCAGCACAGGACATGCTTCTATAAAGAGGGATTAGAGTAAACTGATAAATGGATCACTCCAAATGCAAGATTAACTTGCTTCTTGTTTGGTAGAAAATGAGGAGCTAAGGGACGGACAGAGCTGTGCTTTAGGAAGATGAACCTGAGGGCAGGATGCAAACGTGGGGTAATTTAGGGGTGAGAGCAACTGAAGCAGAGAGAGTATGGTGGTTTTAAAACATGCGCAATTCTTGGACACCCCTCCCACTGAGGGTGGAGTCTATGTCCCTTCCCCTTGAACCTGGAATTTGAGACTACTCGACTGACATAATCCAGTAGAAGGAACACTGGGCCAGTTTCCAGGCCCAAACCTTAAGAAACTGGCAACTTCCACATCCTATCTCATGCTCGCAACTCAGCCACACACTATGAGAAAGCCCAAGCAGTCCAGGGAGAGGCCACACGGAGCTAAACTGAGGCTCCTGGTCCTTAGCTCCCAGCTGGCACCAACTTGCCAAGCATGTGAGTGAATCATCTTAAAGGTGGACCCTCTAGCACCCAGTCAAAATATGCCAGCTGATGACACAAGGAGCAGAGACAAGCCCTCTCTGCTGAACCCGGCCCTAACGGTAGATTCAAGATGGTTGTTGTCTTAAGCACTTAGGTTTGGGGTGGTATGCTGCACAGCAATGGTAAGTAGGACAGAGATCAATTTACAGGCTCTCACAATAGTTCAGATCAACAGGATTAAGAAAGAACTTGAAAAGTGGCTATGAGATTAGGGGCAAAGGGCTAGAAGCCAGAGCTATTCTGACGATACAATCAACAGGAAGATCGCAGCCTAAAATTCAAATTAAAGCTTAGCCTCTTAGTTATTTCTCTGAATAAGAATTAAGTGGGTAGAAATCATTATTTACTATTATTTTGGAATTGCATATTGTGGTAGATTAGAATATTTTAAAGTCAACAGTCATTCCCTCTCCCTACCCACCCGTACATTCTCCACTGGAGAGTACACTTTCCTGC
This sequence comes from Equus quagga, assembly GCF_021613505.1. NCBI lineage: Eukaryota > Metazoa > Chordata > Mammalia > Perissodactyla > Equidae > Equus > Equus quagga. The sequence goes on from NC_060278.1 coordinate 76,627,211, forward strand.
CACATTGATATTGAGCTTGGCCATGTGACTTGCTTTAGGCTTCAAATGCTGCTTATGCAGAACTTCAAGATCAGGCAAAGGCAAGATATTAGGGCTTTCCCAAGTCTTTCCTGGGGATGTATGTGAGCTGAAATGATGGTGAGTCAGCTCCAAGTATAGGCCTTAAGAGACACTGTAAGTTTCTGCTTGGTCTTTACCATTCCTTTTTTTTTTTCTAAGATTGGCCCTGACCTAACATCTGTTGCCAATCTTCCTTTTTTTTTTCTCCCCAAAACTCCAGTACATAGTTGTGTATCCTAGTTGTAGGTCATTCTAGTTCTTCTACGTGGGATGCCGCCACAGCATAGCTTGATGAGCAGTGCATATGTCTGTGCCAAGGATTCAAACCGGGGAAACCCAGGTCCCCAAAACAGAGCACGTGAACTTAATCACTCAGCCACGGGGCCAGCCCTGATCTTTATACTTCTGCCATTGCATAAGAACATGTCCCACACAAGTCTCAGGAGAGAGACACATGGAGCAACCCTGAACCCAACCCACAGCTTGGAGCCAAGCCCAGTGGAGCCTAGCCTATGTAAGTCAAATCCCGGCCAACCTACAGATGCACACGCAAGAAACACTTATTGTTATAAACAAGTGACAAATATAAATAATAAGTAATTGTAATAAATAAATAATCACCTATTGTTTTAGGCCACTGGGTTGTTATACAGAAATCACTGTATCTGCCATATATATTTACTAATATTTGGGAATAGCCCACTGCCCACCATCTCATCACAAATGTAAAAGATCTTAATCTTAATTACCAACACTTAGTGATACCTCTCATTTGGAGAAATACAGATGGATACATGTACCGATATTTTAAATGCTTCCATTTTGTTCAGTTAGGTGACATAACTTTCTGTAGATGGAACCAAAAGAGAATTTTGAATAAATTATGCCATTTTCTCCCCATCTTTGATTTCTTCCTACCACCACGCGCACTGGATGGGAAGGGGATTTTCTGGTACAAGGTAGCAACCGTGACGACATAGGAGACACTGTACAGGCAGCCTGGAGGGACTTCAGACACAGCAGGAGTTCTCCAAGCGTGGTGCCCGAGACTGTCTCAGGGGGCCTGGGAGGTCCAACTATTTTCATAAGGATACAAGACATTATTTGCCGTTTTTCACTCTCATTCTCTCACAATTTGGAGTTTCCCAAAGGCCTCATCATGTGTGATATCTCAACAGAGTAACTGCAGAAACAAATACGAGAATCCAGATATCCTCTATGAAGCCAGAACTCTGCAAACATATAAAACAAGGCCAACTCTTCTCACCAAACTTACCCTGTTTTGCAAAATATGGTAATATTTCATTTAGAAAAATCATTTGATGTTAATATATAGTGGGTTTATTATTTTCAATTAATTAATAAATATTTTTAAATGTCCCTAGTTTCCTTTCTGGCAAATTATTTATGATATAAGCCACACACACTAAAGCTGTTCAGGACCCTGAATAATTTGTAAGAGGATGAAGGGGCCCGAGAGCAAAAAGTTCGCGATATACTCTATACTATGGCACAGAGTACTCGCCAATGTGTTGAAAAAGTAGAATGGAAGAGCAGACTTTCTAAGAAGAGTGGAAGCGACAGGGATGAGTTTGTGGGGTTCCTACAAGAACAAGTCCTAGACTTACATATCATCACCTTCATAATTTAGATGTAAGTGACAGCCATGCGGCTCCTTTGTGCAAACTTTTTGCTTTGTTCATAATAATCTTGCTGAATGGTGCCTTTAAACAGTAGAGAATATGGCAGGGGAGTTGAAATCATCTGTCACAGATTATACAGTGCTGACACTAAAAAGGTCTTATTTTTGCTCAAGCTGCTATATAGCATTTATAAGATGCTCTGACATTATTAAGGAAAAAAAAATGGAAGCGTACAAGTCAACAGAAATGAACGGTTAACATAAATAGTTATTTGTGTATTAAGTACTTTTCTCCCAAAGGACTCAAAATATTTCAAATATATTAGTGTACATAAACTTCTGTTCATAACCTCACAAGCACACAGTTGCATTCTCCACGTCTTAGAAGAGGGAAATGTTATTAATTAATACACAGTAAACTACAAAGCATAAACATTAAATCCAATACCTCATCCCTACCAAGCCATCATTTATACATCATGCCAAAGGCAAAATGGAGAATCTCTTGAACCACCACATTTAAGACTGTTGAAGGAGCATCACATACTTTCTTCCTCTGTTTTAAGCTAAGATGGTTTTATAGCATCCTTTCCACCTTCTTTGTCTATCTATACAGCCTACATGAAATCTGTAAGCCTGGAAAATGTTTTCTAATAAGACTATTAAAGATTTTCTATACATTTATGAGGCAAATATTAGTCACTGAACTTGGATACTCAAGCAACACAATCTTCCCAAGAAGATTAAAAAGTCACTCAATCTACAGTTCACAAAACTGGCAAATTGATTTTCCAATAAGGCATTAAGCTCTCCTCTAACTCTTATTTCTATCTATAAGCAATATGAGGCCATACAGGCAACTAAGTGCCCTAGCTTCTCCAATAGTCTCATCACAACTCTGTATAACCCATGCTACTATTCATCGGAGAGGAAGATTCCAGATAATGGGTAAGTAAAAAAAGAAACATGTCAGCTAATAACTGATAGGAAGAAACGATGAGATTTATGAGGCTGAATGAGGGTATACAAGGGTAATGTCAGCTTGTGGAACAAAGAAGTCCAAAAATATACAAATGCTCAACACAACAGAAGTTTCTCTCTCTCACATGTGCACACATGTGATCACATAATTTACGCTCCTTCTTTCAATGTATAGAGTTATTACTGGGAAAGACTGTGAAGATGACCATCAGAGACTTTCTATTTGGGAACGTGGGTGTTCCTGCTTAGTCAAGAGCCCCCCTTCATGCAACAGTTTAGACCCAGGTTTCTTCAGTCCTGTCTCCCACATCCACTACGGCCTCATGGTCATCTACATCCAACAGAGGAAGACAGAGGACAGAGCAGGGGGTTAGAAGCCTTGTCCAAGACTCGACACAGACGGTCACACAGCTGCCGTGTGCACCAAAGTGAGGAAGCAGCACACAGGAAGAACAGACAATACACCTGAACATGATGTAAAACAAAATGCCACGGTCTACTTGTTCTGGAAAACAAATAAAACAGGCCAATCAACCGAGCCGGTAGGAATCAGAAACATTGTGATGGCTCACAGGCAACAGTTCTGATCAGATTCTGAGTGTAAGAACAGAATTACAAACACCAATATCCACAAAAAACAAAACAAGAAAAAAAGAGTTGTTCCATTACTAAACCAAAGTGGGATGTTTGTAATTCTGATACATGTATTCTTTCATTAAAGGCTAATGAAAGGATTCCTTTCCATCAAAGAATGTCCAGATATCTTACTTGTGTTATGACTAATTTAAGGAATCACTGATGTCTGGTTCTCTTGATGTTCTTTAAAATGATCCTGTTACTATTATTCCTTGTAGAGAAGGATGTCAGTTAGAAGAGGTGAAGCTCGTCTGGGCTCCTTACATCCACAGAAAAGCTGTTCTCCTTAGTATTTCTCTTTTGTTCTCAATAGTTGACTCTGATACAGCTAACACCAAAGCTGCCAGCCCTGGTCACCACAGCTGTCCACAGCCACCAGTGCTGCTGCCTGCACCAGTGATGGCCGGAATTCTAAACCATCACTCCTGAGGCACAGTCCCAGATTTGGCAGTCCTTAAGTCCTGTGCTCCTGCTAGCTGGCAGAAGTCAGGAAAAACACCAAAGTGGACATTTCCGTTTGGGAACAGAACACAGCACTCTTATCCACCCAGCTTCATACAGTGATGGATTCCCCTAAACTCAGGAAAAGGATTCAGATGCTAGGCAGCCCAAATTGTGCCTACCACAGGCACGATAAAATGTTAACAACTCAAACTGACACGCAGACCCCTGCCACTCGTCTTGGGACGTGGGATGTCAGGAGAGGGAGGAGAACGGGAAGAAGATTATGGGGAAAACCATTTCCTTTCCAACAGATGCACCAGGAATTCATAAAATCTCACACGATTCCACAAAGCAAACCGGGCTTTGTCTTCTCTGTTCAAGGCAAGGACCTCAGGGACAAACCACTCAAAGTGGTATGAAATAGTGCTAGGGACGACAATTGTTCCCGGCACTGTCTAAAAGAACTTTCTGTGATGATGGAAATGTTCTGTCTGTGTGCTGTCCAGCATGTAGCCTCTAGCTACATGTGGCCATTGAACTAGTGAGAATGATGAAGTTTATTTTTCATTTTACTGAATTTAAATTTAGATTTAAATAACCACATGTGAAATTATCAACAAAAAGAAAAGATAACCTACCCACTGGGAGAAGACATTTCCAAACCACATATCTGATATCCAAAATATATATAGAAAACTCATACAATTCAACAACGGAAAAACAAACAAGCTGATCAAAAAATGAGCAAAGGATATGAACAGATATTTTTCCAAAAAAGATATACAGATGGCCAACAGGTACATGAAAAGATGTTCAACATAAATAATTACTAAGGGAAATGCAAATCAAAACTACAATGAGATATCAAATCACACCTATCAGAATGGCTAATATTAAAAAGAGAAGAAATAGCAAGTGTTGAAGAGCATGTGGAGAAAAGGGAACTCTCATACACTGCTGGTGGGAATGCTATCCAGTGCAGGCACTATGGAAAACAGTATGTGGATTCCTCAAAAAATTAAAAATAGAAATACCATATGATCCAACTATTCCACTTCTGGGTATTTATCCAAAGAACATGAAAACACTAATTTGAAAAGGTATACGCACTCTTATGTTCACTGCAGCATTATTCACAATAGCCAAGACGTGGAAGTAACCTAAGTGCCCATTAACAGATGAATGGATAAAAAAGATGTGGTATACATAAATACAATGGAATACTACTCAGCCATAAAAAAGATGAAATCTTGCCATTAACAACATGGATAGACTTTGACAATATTAGGCCAAGCAAAATAAGTCAGACAGAGAAAGACAATTATCGTATGACTTCGATCATATGTGGAAGATAAACAAACACATAGAAATGGAGAAGAGATAGGTGGTTACCAGAGGGGAAGGGAGTGGGGGCAGGGCAAAAGGGTTAAGGGGAACATGTGTACGGTGATGGATGGCAACTAGACTTTCGGTGGTGAACACAATTCAGTCTATACAGAAGTCAAAATATAATGATGTACACCTGAAATTTATATAACGTTATAAAACAGTGTTCCCCCCAATAAAATAAATAAATACAAATAACCACATGTGGCCACTGGCTATTGTATTGTACAGTGCAGGTCTAGCCTTTCTGATGGCATTTAACCAATGCAATGTATAAGAAAGCGGACTGTGTAAAGTCTTTCAGGAGGAAGTTCCTCCACTGCCCTTAGTAACTCAATCTACTATCTTAAAAAAAAAAAAAGGGAGCATTTCTTTCCTATAACTGTTGAAGAACATTCTGGCTCTGTCTTGACTGGATCATGGGTTTAATCCTAACCTGATTTAGATATCTAAATCTATGTTCTAGAGCAACAGTTCTCAACTTCTGTGATTATGAAGACTCATTTTTAACATCAAAACAAATTATTTAATGGTCTACAATAGTTGTGCTTTAACTCCTGTTAAGAAAATACATTATAATAAAAGCTCCTCTTAATTTAGTAACACGGTATATTCATGTACATTTCCAAATTAGCTACGATCCCTCTGTTTGATGTCTCTATTTCCAAATACACTCTTGTACTATTTATGTCCAAATGCTGAGTTTACACTGGTGTTTCAATTTACCTTAAGTAGAGCAAAGATCTCATCTCAGCTTCAACTTCTCTATTTCCAATTCAGCGATTAGGAACATGTTTGTTCTCCACACTGGACTTCCAATGATCTAGTACATGGCATAATTCTCCCTTTTTACTAGCTAGGGGTAGGTGATGTTTTCTAAGTAATATATGGGTAACTAACTTTGAGAGCTGTGTCACAGAGGAGAACTGAGCCGTTTCCAGGCTGGAGATGGCTATGAGCTGGACAAGGTCACTGAAAGCTGGTGGTGAAAAGCCACTTTTGTGAAACTGGCAGAAGAATGAAGAAGGACTCCACAAGCATCACAAATCTGTGATTATAAAATGGGGAAGGAATGTTTCTAGACCATAACTCCTCTGCCCAGAAATGGTCTAACAGCTAAAATCTTACAATCTGAGAGGAGACTAGAGGGAAACATGGAAGGCTAGTGGCACAAGGTCAGGCTTGACCAATGTGATCTTGGAACATCCAAAATCTCTGGGGAGATGCTGTGGTTGAAGGTGACAGCCCCCTGACCACAGCACTTGCATCTAGAGCTCTGTCCCAGTGCCAGTCTCTGCAGGCACTTCTCTGGACACACTGATGTCATCGGAATCAAATCCCTGAGCACACCTTTAGAACAGGGCAGCCAGCGGGCAGGTGGTGATCCATATTACAGAGTAAAAGCTAACAGGTGAACACAAACACAACTGGTAGGCTAAGAGCTCAGTCCACAAAATTCAGAAACCTCTTGGAAACTCTGTGTAGATTACAAAAAGTGCCATAAACCTCAGAATGCCCATAACGCTGTTATAGCTGATAAAGCATCAGGCAAATCGTAAGTCACACTCTGAAAAACAAACGTCACAGGAAAAAAATGGACGATATGGCAACTTTTACTGGCCACAGACCATTTTATACTTCCAAACTCCCTGGGTTTCCTAGAATGAAGTCACCTGCTGAAAAAAGAGGAACATATTTCATCAAGATATGCATAAATTAATCTATTTCAATAAAAAATGTGTCTACTGAGCGACAGTCACTTATTACACATCACATGCATTGACTGCTGTAGATACCAACTATTCGCTCAAAACAGTCATTCTTTAAAGAGCCTGGCAAATTCAATATTGGATTTAGAAAGCTGAATCTGAGCTTTTAATTCAATTCACAATGGCACACGTTACAGCTTAAAAACTGCTTCTCGATTAAATAGTCTGAGTTGTAATTTATTCACGATAACAAAATTTTTAAAAGTTCACAAATTAATTTTAAAAAGCACATACCCCTACCTTTTTTAAGAAAGATCATACTTCAGGGTTCTATATTCTAGAGAAACCATCTTTTCCTGTGGGGGAGAGAAGAAAGACTACCCACTAACAACAGAAAGCAGCAAAGGTAAACTTTTAAGACCTGATATAACGCCCTCACGTTATTGCCTAATTTACAATATTAAACAAATGGAAATCGTTCATGTTAGATTTAAAATATTTCTTAATTTCTATCTAAATGAAATATGGTAAAGATGTTGATTCCAATGATTTGATTTCTAAGGAGCAAATGCATAAAATCAAATGGAAATGGATACCCATAAATGAGAATTTTTCGATATCAGAATTAAAATATTCACTTCACATCTATCCCAATGACATACGCTCAAACATTTCATTTGATTCCATGAAGTAAACATAAATGAAGAAGCAAATGTATAAAACTCCACTCCTCTATTTTCCCAGCAAGAAAATGAGGTGAAGAGGTTGTGATCCTCTGTGGAGGTCACAGAAGGTAACAGAACTGTAAGCTGATGTCGCCTTCTGTTGAATTTCTTTTATTGCCCAAGCCAATAAGCCATATATATGGGCTCTATTTTTCTTAGCTGAGACTTCTGGATCAAGAAAAATATAAAGAGATGTAAATCAAAATAACATCCCTCTGATTTTATTTTACATTTATTATTTTCAGCAAATAATTGACATAGAAACCTGCGAGTCACTAATAACTACTAAATAATGGCTTTTCTATTCAAAATTACTTGTAGGTGTACATTAAATTATTCTAACATTTTTAACTTTCTATACTCAAGTGCAAATAAGGAAATAAATGGTTTAGTTTAATACAAGTTAATCATCTACTACTATAAACTGTTTCCATCAAATCTAATTAAAACAGCTAATGGAATAATGTCCACAAGAATGTAATTTTGACTCTGACCCTGATACATTAGGTTCCATGTGTAAAGTAATTTAACTTCCAATGGGGATAATAATGTGTAGATTCAGAAACAATGACCATGATTTCTGACCCAAAAGAGCTGCGAGGATTTGAAATGACTGCAAAGCATAAATTCAAGATCACACTCCAGAGGAATCACACACACACACACACCAAATGGGGACTCCTAGAGTAGCTTGTGCTTGCTTCAGCTGCCACCTTCTTCTCAGACAATAAAAATCCTTTTTAAACTTTAAATAAGAAATTCTCCCAACGTGTTACCGAAAGGAGTGTGACTCCTGCAACCGCTAATCCATAACATGCATATAGCCAAGGTTGAGTACCACCCTTGTTGGCCAAATTTAGCTCCAGAACCTCTTTCCTTCAAGGCAACAATAACTACCCATGGGGAACCCCCAAACTAAGCCAGCATCTGGAGCCCTCTCTCTCCTGCTTTCTTCCCTTCAGAGGTCAGCCAGCATTACCTGGCTTTCTCACTGCCAACAGTTAGGGTAAGAGATGCCCATCCTATTTTCTGAAATTATAGTTCCAAGCAAGCTCCACTAACAAAAGAAAGCCAAGACAGATTAATGATTGATATAGAAACGTGGGTCGACATGTACACACTGAGCCAAATCGTAATCCATAGCACAGTAACATCTGCAACGGAGCTCCTTGTAGGTCTTCAGTTCATTAACTGGTCATCCGGAAATAATATGCTAGCTAGGATTTCCTTCTAAACAATCCAGTTGGGGTTGTTGATGGAGAGGTAACAGATGAAACAAAAGTGTCCCTGAGTTTGTTACAGTTTAATGATGGATATATGAAGGTTTATTGTAATATTTGCTCTACTTTTATATTTAAAATTTTCCATAAGAGAAAGCTAAAAAATGATCATCTGATGAAAATTATGTGTGCAAACATGAGAAAGAGAGAAATACACAGATCATAAATATCACAACCTTCCTGTTTTCCAAACACCCTTCACCAGAAAAGGAAAAACATACAGAAATAAGAAAAATCTTAAAAATTAAACATCACACAAGGAAAAATGAACGGCCAGTAGTTATGATTTTATAAATGAAGATTTTATAAATGGCCTTGAAGCTTTCTTTCAATATTTCAAAAGCCAAATAAGAAGCATATATTTAACTGCAATAAAGCTTCTTTTTTTAATTATTATTTCAAGTATCTCTGCTTTGAATTAAGTGATACCAACAGAGACATACTGGTTATCTCACGCTTGTCAGAAATTGTTGGTAGTTAAATATGCCCTTGATTAATATAAGGAGGGAAATATCTATTTCATGAAGAAAAATCTTTCTAAACAAGAGATCTATTTAAAAAAATTGAAGGGTCCTTTATTGGTGCAAACTTTGGGATCAGTGATATAAACTATCAGATCTGTAACCCACTTATGCTACCAGAGTGGATCAGTCACTGGGGAACAGCCAAAAGATGGGCATTCTCTAGATTAAATAAACCACTAATTTGGCTAGAATTTGAAGGAGACCAGAAGAGGTCATATGAGGCTGCAGCTCAGCTTTCACAATAAGCAGGGAAAGCCAGACACCAAGTAAAATCATCCTCGCAGCCTCGGAATTTGACTGAGGGACCCTGCCAGACACCACTACTGGAAATCTGACCCTGGCCATAAATTCAAAAGCAGGATTTATGTCATAGTTTGGGGAAAGACAGTGTGTAAAGCTGTGTCAAGCCTGCTTCAAAGATGAACCACGGGCAAGAACAAGTTTCGGTTCCCTCTGAACAGAATATGCACAAGACCCCACCAAGACCCAACACTGAATCCTAACATAAGATCTGATGATTAAAAAAAAAAGTAGTTGATAGTCTTCTATTTTCTGTTTCAAGTTTTCCTGGCCTAAAACAATCGTTTCCTTTCCAATAAAGAAACAATGCCAGATTCTGAAAAGGAAATTTGCCTGACTTAATGGATAAGCACATAAAAGCTGGAAAAGGGAGTATTATGGGAAAAGTGGAACAACTCAGTCTTACAAGGCAGGCTTCCAGATTTATTGGTGAAAGAATCAAGGGTCAGAGAAGGGAGTGTGTGGGTAATAATTATGAACGAGTTACACGATGGAGGTCAGCTAAACAAAATCAACTTTTTTCCAATTTGAAAATCACAGTTCCAGCAATTTAGTACATGAGCTAAGAGAAACTTCCATTAGCTTACATCCATACTCAGATACTTTTCATTCATGCAGCCATAATTTGAGGTCTGGTTTTATCAAATTGGGAACGGTATATTATAAGGTCTTATGCATTTAATAAATATTTGTCAAATAAATGCATGAATAAGGTGGTAACTAATACTCACCAAATCATGGAATCTAAACCTAAGGTCATTAGACATGACAAAAATAAAATCCCCAGGTATGGCAGTCATGGCTATTTGTCTAACCAACATTCATAACCTTGATTTTGTTCTGGGTGGCAATATGCCAGGCTAAAATGGTTTGTTTCCCAGACTCCCTTGCAGCTAGGGGTAGCCATGTGACACAGTTTTGGCCAATGAGATGCAAGAAAGAGGGCTCTGACAAAGTCTGCTCTCAAGATATGAACATGTCCCCTTCCCTCTTTCCTGGGAACAGCTGCTGGGAGAAACAGAGCCATCTCACAACCATGGGGACAAAAGCCAGACAATAAAGAGTCAAAGACAGGAAGAGCCTGGTTCTCCGGTGGCATTGCTGAGATGCTGCACCTGCCCAAAAGGCTTAGATTCCTAAACTTGTATTTCCTGTTAGGGGTGACAAACTTCTGTGAGTTTAAGCTGCTGTCTTCTATAATTCACAGCCAAAAATACTCTCACAAACACCAAGATATAATTTATCTTTCCCACTGTGTTCTCAGAAGCAATTCCTATTTCCACTGACTGTGATGCTCCATATAACTGTCCAATAACATGGTTATGTAACCATTGCTGACCTCATCAACAGTTTCCATGCGTCAAGAGGATGTCTCCCACTAAAAGGCCAAAAAGCTTAATGGAGAGCAGTCACCAGGGAAACCATCAGAAACAACAGGTCACATCATTCTACCACATGCCCCTCTATGGACCACTACACTCTCATGTTAGGGATACAAAATAAAATGATGACCAAAAAGACAGTAATGCTATTCTGATGCTCAAGAAATGGATAATCTTCTAACATAAGATAGTCTTCCAAGTCTGTATGTCTCAGCAAAGAAAAGTAAATATTTAGAAGCATGGCTAAATTAAACAACAGAAATGAAACACGTCTGGAAAAACAAAACAGGGGCCGGCCAGGTGGCATAGTGGTTAAGTTTGCATCTTCTGCTTCAGCAGCCCAGGGTTCATGGATTCGCATCCAGGGTGAGGACCTACACACCACTCATCAAGCCATGCTGTAGCAGTGTCCCACATACAAAATAGAGGAAGACTGGCACAGATGTTAGCTCAAGGACAATCTTCCTCAAGCAAAAAGAGGAAGATTGGCAACAGAAGTTAGCACAGGGCCAGTCTTCCTCAGCAAGAACAAGAAAGAAAGAAAAAAGGATACAAGAACAGGAGAATACCTCTTGAGGGCTTAAGGACTGTCCCAGTTCAGATGTCCCTACTCTGTGCTTCTACAGAGCCTCAGCAATGCACCTTCTGTGAAACTTAAAATTCTATAGTCATTTCTCTCTTAAATGTTTATCTCTCTTGATAGAACATAAACTCCTAGAGTTCAGAAAAGCTGGCATGTAACAAGTATTGAAAAATGCTGAATGGGGGTGAGCCCAGTGGCGTAGTAGTTAAGTTTGCGCACTCCGTTTCAGCAGCCTGGGGTTCATCAGTTCGGATCCTGAGCACAGATCTACACACCACTCATCAAGCCATGCTGTGGCAGCATCCCACATAGAAGAACTAGAAGGACTTACAACTAGGATACACAACTATGTGCTGGGGCTTTGGGGAGAAAAGAAAAAAAGAAAACGCTGAATGAATGAATGAATGAGCAAAACAATATACTGACTAATTTCCCAAGGGACTTATGAAAGGTATGCAATCCTCAAAACAAAAAAATCTGCAAGCATCATGTCTAGAAATATCATGATGAGTTGCATGCCCAACTCATTACTGTTCAACTGCCCCACAAGACATATTTAATTGTCAGACGTCTACAGAAAGAAAAGAAAAGAACTATGCTTAAGAAGTAGCTATTATAAGCCACGTGATGTGTTGGGCACTTAACATCCAGTGTTTCATCAATCTTCACAACCCCCAGTTAGTCACTAGGGTCTCCCCTTTCAGAAGAGGACAAGTTCAGAGGGATCTATGGAGCTCACCTAAGGTCAGTTTACTAGTAAAAGGCAGACTTGATATTCAAACCCAAGAATGTCAGCTCTCACTTTTCTGCTATACTATACTTTGATCTTTACTGAAATATTGCTTATACATTGTACACATACATTGGCTGAAATAACATTCACAAGGACCTTCAGTTTATGGTCTAAAGGCACATGCAGGGTGAGGGTCCATTGTCACCTCAAGCACAGTTACTGTTTGCCCATGTCAGAAATCAGACGTGGTTTGGCATGACACATAGTGACCTTCTCTAGCTTATAGCTGTGAGATATTACGAAGGTTCTATATACCTACAGCATGTCAAAAAAAAAAGCCATCATGTACTTGTATGACCTAGAAATGATGCAAAATAAACTGATGAGTCTATGGCTTCAGTTTCTGTCAGAAATCAACGGTCCCCTCCCCATGTACAGTCCACACACCCTATGGCTTTCACATCACGTTTACAGAATGTGTGGCACCAAGACCCTGAAGAGCCCGCTAGGTGGGTGGGCTTACAAATAAAACCGGCTGCTTCTATATATATGAGATTTCAGATCTATGGAAGCCATTTAAAATAATAGACTCATTTGAACCAAAAGGGGAAACATCCACTGTAGAAGGAAAAAAAAATAGATTGCACTTTGCAATAGGCTCCTAACACTTCTCATTGAATAAATAATGCCTGTTTGAAGTTGATGAACATTTAGTGAAAATATTTATCCAGTAAACATCTTAATGAAATAAATTGTTGTGACTCCAAAAAAACCTAATTTCACAAATTCATAAATTCTCATGAAGAAGAAATAGACTCACCACCCCCGAAACATTTGGCAATTATTTTACACAATATGTGCACAGTCTGTGATGTACGTGGATAGATGGAAAAGTTAATTGCTGTGTATAAACCTAAACATGAGCTTCTTTGCTCTTCCATTTCAGGTTAACATTTCCAGCAACTTTTAAACAAAACAGAGTATTTTTGCAAGTCATCATTTCTATCAGAACAGCTAGCTAATACCCATTTTTTTAAAAACCTGAAAATGTGTTAGAAGCCAAACTCATTTTGGGATAGTTATTATGTGATACAGTATGTTTCTATTTTTTCTCCCCTTTCTATTAGTTCTCTATTATTTTAAAATTTTCCATACACTGATCTTTGGGAAAAAAATCATGATTTAATATAAAGACGTTGAGTCTTTTTCCAAATAATTGCTAAATTATCTTTAAGAAGATAAACATATTATTTTTTTTAGCTAACCCATTTCAATATTTTCCCATGATACAGAAAAAAATAGTATTCTCAATTAAATACCACTCTTGTATTCACACTTTTTCTTCTATGAACTTACTTTTCAAAGTATTAAATCTTCGCCAGAGGCTAATGATTTTAAAAGAAGGGCTTCATAATGAAAGAAATGGGACCAAGATACTTTTACAAAGACAATACCTGGTAATACTTAAAGTAGAACTCTGTAAACAACTTCTTCTTTAAATCTCTTGCTCAAAATTCCAAGCTTTCTAACAAATTAGGACTCCTTCATGAAGGCTTACCTTGCTTAAAGTATACCCAGAAAAATAGGCCAAAAGCATTTATATTCCCCCTTGCATTTGACCCCACAATCCGACAGACACTGCCCCATTTACAAAATGAAATATTGAGGTCCACACCAAATTAACTGCCATAAGCATTTCAAGGGCTAGAACTAAAAACACACTTGAGTGCTAAAATACCTCTTTTCTTATACACAAGCTCACTTTCCTTATTTCTTTTTCTGCATCTTAAAGTAATTCTTAACAATCAACTAAGGCTCAAAAAATTACAAAAAAATCTACTCTACAAATAAAGTTTGAGAAGTTATATTTAGCAGATTTTCTGATTATATGGTACACGATCTTGGTACAGCTTCCTACACAGAAAATCTAGCCGTGAAACGCAATTCTTATTAGTCTGTCACAGAAAAATAAGTGAGCTGATTAAATATAGATCAAAGGAAGTTCTGCCACGAAAAGACCAATTTTTTATAACTCATAGAAAAAATATATCAATAAACAAAAAGCAATCTGGTGTTTCTCACTGTGGCCTATAATGGTCATCTGCTTATGATTAGATTAAGAGCACTTCTGCCACATGCTTTGGGCTTTTCATGTATTCTCCCATATGTTTAGCATGATCGTGTATTACTTTCATAAGCTCCAAAGGTATTTTCTTAAATCTTAGACACTGAGACACAATCTTTTATTATGAAAAAATCTTTTATAAAAAAGACAAAGACAAAATCTCCTAAGATGTTTTCAATCTTAGCCACTGAGATATAATCTTTTTTTTTCACATAAATCACTACTGTGTAATAAATATGTTAATATATTTTGAAAATACATTGATAATTAACTCTAGTCAAAATTAAATTTAAAACTTTAAAATGACTTCTTATATTGTCACCTATAGATTCTAGTACAAAATCACATTAGATGTTTTCAGATTATTTTCTACTTCAAAATAAGTTAACCATGAACAGATAAATACATTTTATATTCATCTGTAGCTGCTCCAAAAATTAGAAAATTACCTGTTTCTTGTTCCAAACCATTCTCCTTTATCTGTGCTATTGCTATTTATACTTTACTAACTCTTAAAATATATTTGAGGTAACCCCATCATATGTCATCTCTGTGACAGCTGTATCAGAACTATAAATATACAAATTTACATGTGGATATATACACTAGTATATACACATACACATTACATAAATATATACACATGTATGTGTATACTTATACATATACAAATTAAGCACATATACATGTGTATAATATGTACATATAATATACACACACATATACATATATATAAAATGCATAAATAGATGTATGATTGGCATTGTTTACAGATTTCCACCAGAGGTGCCTGTCAATCCAGGCACAGGTTTTATCTACCTGGGCCAACCTGACCAACTAGTTTGAGTGAGCTAACAATAGTTTTGAATTATATATTTCCACTTAAGTGACCAATTGTTTAACTAAATTAGTAAAGAGTATCACAGATTAGAGACCTCATTCCTTTTATTACATTGGTCACCCTTACTTTCCCCAGAGACAAAATCACCAAAATCTCCAAGAGTTGATTCATTAAGCATTTATTTTGTACTTAGTATTTCTCGTTACAGTGAAAAGATTATAAAGTGTGGTAGTTCACAAGTTATAAATGTAGCTGAAAGTATACTGTTTATCTGTGCATCTTGCTATTGAGCCAATAATTTCTAAATTCTTTTCAACAGAAGTAGGAGAAATCTCTTATTGTTTCAAATTTTCAGCTAGTCTCAACGTTAAAGACAATAGGTGATGAGTTCCTTTCACATGACCACAGGACTTGCTGCACATTGTCAAATCAGTCCAGAGGGCACCCCCGGGAGTCTACGCATGAGAAGAACTTGTATTGCAGAACATACTTGTTAAAGAGAATTCTCAGGGGGCTGGCCTGGTGGCATAGTGGTTAAGTTCACGTACTCCTCTTCCGTGGCCCAGAGTTTGCTGGTTCAAGTCCCAGGCACGGACCTACACACCACTCATCAAGCCATGCTGTGGCAGCATCCCACATGCAA
The DNA here is from genome assembly GCF_021613505.1 of Equus quagga. NCBI lineage: Eukaryota > Metazoa > Chordata > Mammalia > Perissodactyla > Equidae > Equus > Equus quagga. Next base: position 76,643,205 of record NC_060278.1, read on the forward strand.
AGCAGAGGATGATAGGCACAGATGTTAGCTCAGGGCCAATCTTCCTTATCAAGAACAAAAAAAGAGAGACACAGAATTCTCAAGAGTAAAGACTAGTTCCCTTTCCTTTCCTCTCTACCAAGTGCCCAAACAAACCCTCATACCTTGGGGCTATATGCAGTGAGGGAGGCTAATATTCCCTGGCTAGATGCTTGCCTCTGTGCAGAAACTCACAGCCTGTTCTGTGGGGCATGTGTGAGGTTGGAGCCTCAGGCCTGGCTGATGCTGCCTGTAACAGTAGAGCAAGGAAAGAGAACCTCAGGACAAGTGGGAACAGGCTACACTTCAGAGTTGATGGTGCTTACATGTGAGTTTTCCTGTGGACCAAGTTAACGAGGCTTAAGTAATCCTGCAAGGTCTCCACCCCAGAGGGCTGCCTGGACAGGGGCTCAGAAATGCTCCAGCAATGTGCCACTGGAGGACAGGAGCTGAAGGTCATGAGTGGTCACCTAGGAGTAACACTGCCCACATCCAATAATGGCATGGTGTCGATGGACCCTGCAGGCGACCTCCAAAGAACCCATAAGCGTGTATATGAGAAACAGCAGGCCACGAAAACAAACCAGCACCAGCAAGTACAACAGCCTTCATCCCTCTTCTGCCTCCCTGTGGACTCTGGAGGAGCCAGAAACAGTGGGTAGAAGGAAGTGCAGAGAGGACGGCTGAACTAAAAATGACCTTTCTTTCTGACTGATGATCACCAAGCCAGGTGTCAGGCCTGAGGACAGAAAAGGGGAGACGCTATAAACTGGATGGGAGGACAGAAGTTACAGTGCACATTGTACCCCATTTTTCTCATATTTGAAAATTAGTTGTTCCAATATTTTTAAATGATTCAAAAGCTATGAGATCTGCTGAAAATATCATCCAAAGTAGAGGTGGGAAAAGAATAAAGCTATTTTCTTTTTGTGTCTTACTAAATGTGGCCCATTCAACAAACCAGTTACACTAATAAGTCTCCAACCCATACAAGATTATTTTTTCATAAAGTTAAGTCAGAAAGAAAAGTGAGAAGATATAGAAAACCAAAATGAAAATTGAATATACCTCTTAAAACTTTAACTCCAGAATATAAACATATCAACAACTACTTTAAATGTAAATGGACTAAACACTCATTCAAGTGGCAAAGGTTGTCAATACGAATAAAATAACAGCAATAACAATAATAAAGCAAGAATCAAACATATGTTCTCCAGAAAGAGAAACATTTTAAATAGAAACATTAGTTGGAAGAAAGGGAAAAGTTATACCATGCATACAAACAGCTAAACTGGCTAAATTAATATAAGACAAATAGACTTCAACACAAGGAGTATTACTAGACACAAAGAGGAACACTTTATGATGATAAAGGGGCAAAATCTGAAAGGGTTGTACGAGCCCAAGCCCTCTACTTAAGAGATAAGGGAGCTGAGACAGATGACTTGCTCAAGGACACGCAGTTAGCTAGGGGAAGGGCCAGCTAAAACTCACTTCTCCCAATTTCCTTTTCAGAGCTTTTTCTATATTACTAGTGCCCCTAATCTAAGCTCATGCAACATGCCATCAACTGGGGGACCACAGAGAATGGGAGAGAGAGGGTGGGATCTTGAGCAATGTCTGGCTCCAGATCCAAGTACTGCAATTTGCTGGTTGTGTGGCCCTGAACAAATTACCTAAGTGGCCTCAGTTTCCTTATCTGTAGAATGGGAATCCCTCCACCCATCTCACAGGATTGATGTGAAAAGTGACGATGAGGAAGAGGAGGTCAATAACTTGCCCAAGGTCACTCAGTAGTCACTTAGCTAGTTGGTGACAAGGCGAGGACCCCACAGTACACACAACCATTTTGCTGTCTCCCAATGAGTTATGCCCAAATGTAAGTACCTGGTAGAATGCTTGACCTTTACGAGGCACTTGAAAAATACTGATTTCCTTCCCAATACACTGATGCTATACTTGAGAGTAACTTTAGAAAGCTATTTTCTGTGCGGAATCCTCAGCTATAAAATATATCCTTTTCAATCCAGATGAAATAAGTTTCAAGTGATCTCTTCTGTCATGTTCGCTCTGCCTGACTCTTTGTAAGGTCATATAGTCTAAATGAGCAAAGCAGACAGGGTAAAAATTTCAATGATAATTTAATTCATATCACCTCTTATACTCCAAAATGAGTCATGCGATGGACACATTTTATAACATCCCTCCAAAAAAAGAGTTTAAACATATTTTTTTCAAAGGAAGAAACAGACGTTCTTCCAGATGTTGTGGTTATAATATCCAGAGAGTCAGAGCCTCAGGACTGGGAGCCCAACCTTCAGTTTGTTGAAGGATTCTTAGGAAAATGAACTCTTTCTCGTAAGTCTGTGCTGTATAAGGCCAATCCCCGTATAAAATGTTCACATATCTTGACAATTTTCTGGATTATTTTTATTACGTAACTGAGGATGTCATAGGAACAGGCATTTACAATCACACTGGGCTCTATGTTTTCAGAGTCTAGTCAACTCTCCTAAATGTCAAGGTTATAGCCAAGGTCAATATATTTTCAGCCCAGGAAAGTGGGTTTCAGCAAGATAGAAAGATGCCCACTGTGCTGCCTCACATAAACACAGGAAATTTAAGAGTAAGACAAAACTTGATAATTAATGTTAAAAAATGCATTGCTTAGCTACCAATTTTAGAAACAGCAGAATGCATACAAATCCAAAATAGGATGTATGAAACCATGAAATGACAAGAGATGCAGAATAGCAGCATGTGGTCAGTGTCCCCATCTTACAGATTCATTTTAGGACATATGTAAGGGCCTACTACGTGTCAGCTACTATACAAATCTGATTGAAAAACTGAGAATGAGTTATGATCGCTTGAAAGAACCAAACAGCTCAAAATTAGTTTATTCAAATAAATTCAAAGGAAGTCATGAGGTCACTGAAATTTCATGCACATACATAAACGGGTCAAGACATCTTATTACCTTGACCCCATTCTATGTTGTAGTATGTCAGGTTCTGGATACAGCATTATTTTTTTTGTTGGTGAGGAAGATTTTCCCTGAACGAACATCTGTGCCAATCTTCCTCTATTTTTTAGTATGTGAGCAGCCAGCACAGTGTGGCCACTAACAGTGGTGTGGGCTCTGTGCCCGGGAACCAAACCCAGGCCCCCAAAGCAGAGTGCACTGAACTTAACCACGAGGCCATCGGGGCTGGCCCCTGGTTACAGTATTTTAAATAAAATGTATCATATCTGAACTATCCAGTTTCTGCATGATTTAAGAAGAAAGCACCATCCTGTTTAAAAAGCACCAAATCAAGCAAAATATGACATTGCACTTAATGAAAGTCCACACAATTTATTCTCCATACAATATTATAGAATAAAGTATATTAGAAAAGAAAAGCGCCTACTACCTAAAAAGAAATTAAAAGATTTTCTGGACTACTTAAAAGTTCAGTTAGAAGTTAAAAGTTAAGAAAGAAGAACCAAACCATTTTTTTGTTGTTGTTTAAAAAAACTTACCCTCTGACTTAGAGTGACAGCAGAGAAGTTCCATAAGTACACATTACTTATCAAACTATAAATTAGGCAATGATTCAAGCTCCTAATTATGGAAAATGATTTAATCTCACTTATCATGAAAGGTTTCCACTCTAAGACTCCTTAAAGAAGGATGTAAAACTTACATAGGAAAGATACATAGATAGACAGATGGACTGACTAAAGGATCTACACGATTTGTCTAACCCCTGCCCATAAACAAACTAACTTACGAAAGTTCAGTGAAAGCAAATCCCCTGAAAACTAAGCCAACTCAGGAACAAAATCCCCTTTTCAAATTAGGATTACATGTTCAAATATCAAAATTATAATTTTGAAATCATGAAAGAGTACACATGTTTTTTTAAATCACTATTCTAATTTTGACCATTCTGTTTTCCTAAATATTGCCAACTACATTCTTTTAAACAAATTTATTCAACAAACAAGGATAAAGTGCCTGCTATGTGCCACCTATTGTGCGAGCCGAACGAAGACGAAACAGACAACCTCAGCCTAAGAAGCGCAGTGTGTGTGTTGGGGTGTGCAGGTGTGTGTATGCGTGTGTCTAGAGGCAGGACACTGGAAGTTAAACAGGTAAACAAACATAGTATCACAAGGGCTATGGAGACAGCATTCATAAAAAAAGAAACAGTAGCCGGCCTGATGGCGCAGCAGTTAAGTGCGCAAGTTCTGCTTCGGCGCCCCAGGGTTCGCCAGTTAGGATCCCGGGTGCGGACATGGCACCGCTTGGCAAGCCATGCTGTAGTAGGTGTCCCACATAGAAAGTAGAGGAAAACAGGCACGGATATTAGCTCAGGGCCAGTCTTCCTCAGCAAAAAGAGAAGGATTGGCAGCAGTTAGCTCAGGGCTAATCTTCCTCAAAAAGAGAAAAGAAAAGAAAAGAAACAGCAGAACAAATAAATCATTTATACTATTGTGGTCTATAATACTTTCATTTGTTTCAGTTTTGCTATCAATAGGACTGCTTTGAGCTGCATGTAAAGAAACCCCACTGTATTAGTTTGCTAGGGCTGCCATAACAAATACCCCAGACCGGGTGGTTTACAACAGAAATTATTTCCTCACTGTTCTGGAGGCTGCAAGTTCAAGATCAAGGTGCCAACAGGATTGTTTTCTGGGAACTTTCCTTGGCATAAAGACAGCCACATTCTCACTGTGTGCTCACACAGCCTTTCCTCTGTGCACACACATCCTTGGTTTCTTTCCTGTATCCTAATATCCTCTTCTTAAAAGGACACTGGTCACAGTGGAACAGGTCCCATCCTAACAGTTTCATTTTTAATTTATTTATCTCTTATCCCCAAATACAGTCACATTCTGAGGTACTGTGGGTTACCGCTTCAACATATGAATTTTGGAGTGACACAATTCAGTCCATAACACCCATCAAAGAGACTTAATCAAATTGTCACTTATTTTTCTCAGTTAACAAGAAATTCATAGGTAAGTTGATCAAGGCTGGTGAAGCCACTCAAGTAAGTCATCAAGAAACTGGGCGCCCTCTACTTCCGGTACTGCCATCCTCAGTGTGTGGCTCTCATTGTCATAACCACAAGATGGCAGCTGCAAGTCTAAGCATCATGTCCCAGTTCCAGGACGGAAAGGAAGAAATGAGGGAGAAAAAGCCTACACAATGATGTCTATCTATATCTCCCTGGCCAGAACTGGGTGAGCACTCCTGGCTACAGTGTAGGCCAAGAAGGGGAGATTTTTAAGTGGACACATTGCTACCCTGAACCAAAAGGACAGCTCCATCAGATAGAAGGGAGGGAGAAGTGTGTCCCACATACCTCGCTGACCACAGATGTTGCCGTATAGATTCAGATAGACCTCAGTTTGAAGCCTGCCTGTGCCAATGATCAACTGTGTGACCCTGAAGAAGTGCTTCAATCACTCAGTTTTCTGAGTATCAAACAGTGGTAATTATACCACCTTTGATTCGCTGAGAGAATTAACTAGCTGCATTTATTGGTAAGGCCCAGGACACACTGCCTAGGCCAAAAGGACACTGGGGTGGGGCCTGGTCTTAAAGTACCCTGGGAAATCACAACTTTCTAAAAATACCACAAAGCCACCTGTAAAGACTCAAAAATATCAAAGAACTGGCTCCATTTCTTTACAGTGTGACTTTGCACAAATCCCGTTCATTCCACAGCGTGGCCCGAGAGCCTGCAGTCTCCATCTATCTCGTGCGTGCGTGTGTCTGTGTGTGTGTGACACTTCCTTCCTGATGGTCTTACACCTTACATGAGGTGGGGGTAGGAAGCACTGATTCACTAGCACTTGTGTTCCTGGCATCGTATGTCTTCTGCCCAAAAAAAGGGTACTTTCATCTGTAGGAGGAAAAGGACACGAATTTCTCTTGAGATATTCTAGACCAGAAACCCTATTTAGAAGTGGGGTCTACCCTGCAGGTAATGCATGCCTTCACCTCTCCAACAAAGCTTGGTTTGGTAAACCCAGCCTTGGTCTGGTAAAAAGTGAAAATCTCCAGAAGGTTTTTAAAAGGTATTTGCCACTCAATCAAAGAGTGGATTCTTCCTGGTTATCAATCTTGATATGAAACCTGTTGGTCTGCCATGTTTATAAATTCAAGCTGAGAAAATAAAAAGTAACATGTAACAGAACGTTTCAAAAGAGCCTGGTTCCGGCAGAGTTACTTTCAGGATCAGTATTAATACCCAAATGATCTGTGCTTTTACATTTCCTCCCTTCTCTCCGATAGCTGCACAAGAAACTTCTACGTGTTACTCATGACAGATGGGAGAGGAGCTTTAACCAGTTACTTTGAAATTCTTTCAAAGAGAATGAAAAATGGACAGAATGAGGCCAGACTTTAGATTCTCAGAGGGCCTCACAGGTCCAAAAAGGCTCTAACTAAAAGGAAACATTCTCCATCTGTATTTCTAAACTGCTATGGTGAAATACTTTCTCAGAAGCTGCAATAACTAAACTACAATCCTTCTTCATGTTGTCTCCATTCAAATTTGAATAAGGATATATCTAATAATTAACATACTTAGCCAACATGTTTTCAACACAAAGCTAAAAGAAAGGTGCTAAATCAAAAAGATGCCAGTTAGGAAGAAGAAACCTCTTAAACATTGCTGACGCTCCAAGCTCAGGGAGAAGGGCACGGTTAAGACCGTCAAAGCCAATATTTTCGTAAGACTCAACCAACAACATGAATAAAATGCTCCCTCCTGATTTTGGAATTGCAAAAGATACTCTCTTAAAAACAATATTCAGCAGACTATTTTCCTTCAATTAATTAAGAGCTCTCTTGTTTTCTCTTTGGCACTGATATATTCAGAGGTCATTTGGAAAATACAATGCTAAAATAAATACAAAGCATTTTAGATTACCAAGAGTTCCACTTAATAAAAATAATCTGATTAAATAAATGCTCTCTCCCTCTAAATTTCCAGCAAGTTTGAAATCAAAAAATTTCTCTGATTTGGGATTCTATCATAGTGTAAGAAAAATAAGCATCACTTGATTAAAATCAAACTCATAAAATAGAAAAACACTAAGAGAGTGTGCCCACCAGGACTAGATGATAAACTATATTCAGAGAAATGTCTCCTCTGGTCTAAGTATACTAATAAATTATAATATCAGAATTTCTGTTACCAGAAATAACGAATATAGAGTTTTCAAATTATTGATCATCTTTCCAAATTGATCATCGTGCTACTTCTCAGTGACCAGTGTAAATAATCATGGAACACTTTTTCCCTCTGTAATAAGTCTGCAGATGGCTTCAATTTATTAAACATGGCACTTCTTCTGCTTATTCATCAGACTGCTTTCCTAATTTGCCCAGTCTGCAGACTTTGCAATAATGGCATTTGGTTATTCATCCATTTAAGAGATGTTGATTTAGTTTCTAATATGCACCAGATTCTTCCCTTCCCCAGGAAAGTCATGCTGTGGCTAAAATTTGCAAACAATTTCAACAGGAGGACTGAGGATTTGCACCCAACCTGGAGGTGAAATCAAGGAAGGCTTTCTGGAAAAGACGGCAACTATGTGAAGTTTGTAAAGGTCTATAGGATTCAGCCAGTCAAAGAAGGGGATTGAGTGCCAAGTCGGCAAAGGCACTGTGGCCACAGACCTCGCATCCTTGGAATTTTAATATAGCTTAGTAAAGGCGACGTAAATAAAGGCATTCAAACTTCACTGTAGAGCTCCGGCCCATGGATAGCTTGTATTTAGCAAATTAGGGAAACAGAATTAAATTCTGAAAGCAACAGGAAGCTGTTGAAGCATTTTAGAGGTAATGCTATAATAAGATTTGTCTTGTGCAAAATTCCTTCAGCTGAGCATGGAGAATAAATGAGCAAAGATGTAAACTTATAAAGTAGCCGTTTATTTGCCTAGAGAAACAGGGAAACTGAAGGGTTATTGGAGCAAGCAAGACATGAGTCACTGAGGACATACACTTAAGCAGCGGCAATGGGAGAGGAGAGGACAGATAGATGCTGTTGGCGCAACAGATTGGTGACTTGTTTCACAAAAATGTAGAAGCCAGGATGAGACAGGGTTGGAATGAAGTTGAGGACTTCTGTTTTGGACGCACAGATCTGAGAGTACTCACAGGACTTCAACATTAAGATTTCCAGAAGAAAACTGGATAGAATTGGAGCTCAGAGAAGAGGTCAGGGATATGGGACTCATCTGCGAACAAGTGGTTGTAAAAATGGTAGAAGTGAATGAGTTATCTCGTAGTGAAAGAGTCTGTGGAGTAAGAAGAGTCTACAGTGATGTAGAGACCTGCAGAGAATACCATTTGAGGGCTGGGTGATGGATAAGATACTTCCAAAGCTCTGCGTCTAACGTAGGACAACAGTATAGACTGGACAAGCAAGCCCATGCAATCAGGGCCTTCAGAAGTCCACAAGGGTAACAGCAGAAATGAATTAATCTAGTACAATTCCTTCAGGATGGAGAAGTGAAGTGGCTTCCCTAGAGTCACCAACTTGGGGAATGGGCACACAGCAGTTGTAATGGCTAGTGTCTTGGTTTCTTACACCATAAAATTTGGAGGTAAGAAAAAATGAACTCTTGATATTCCTTACTGCAGTGTGATTTTATGATTCTAATCAAGTTTCATTGCTCGTTCATTCAAGACAAGCACACAAACTAAACAGAGCAGTCTTCACCTTTTCAAACAACAGAGCCAAGAAAGCAAGAGAATAAATGAGGCTGAAATCTGAGTCTTACTGCCAATACCAAACAATGGGAAAATACAGCTCGTCTCTTCTTGGTGATGCTAATGATTCAGTTAAATTGACTTCTTTGAAGGAAAATTACTGTTAATAACCTTAATTTCCTCCTAGTCTTTTCCCCCCAGGTACCTGACATTTTAGATAAAATATTTTCTTAAAATATTAAAAGCAAAGGAATTATATCTTAGGTATCCAACTCCACATTGACAGACTTTACGAATCCCTTTCGTCTCTCTTGTCTATAGCCTACACTTTTGGTTCACCAGTTAAATACATAAAGTTTCCCATTCTATGCATTTCCCAAGAAAACCATTCCAATTGACTAAAAGAATTTTTTTTAAATGTTACTCTAAAGCCCCCCACAAATCTTACTGATACCAGCCACGTGCCACCATAGAATACTCCCAACTTCAATTTAAATTGAGTCATGGTATCTGCAGTTTTCTTTTCTTTGTCCACAAAACCAGGCCATAGACTTTCCATCTTGGCCTGACCTCTCACCCCTGCACAACTTCGCTCTAGAATGGCAGGTGGGTAGAGTCTGCCATTTGCCTCCCCAGGCCTATTCTCCATCCTTCTCCACCCCTGCCTCCTCTCCCTTGCCCTCTGGCTTCTGTCTGGGTTTAGCTAGTGGAAGGCACAAACCAGAGTTTGGGGGCAGGAGGAAAGTGAGGTGGGCGTGTTTATTCCCCTGCTATCTCCCTGCAGAGATATTACAGCTTGGTTGTGTCCCTCTAATTTACAAAAGGGCACAGCTCTTGTCAGAGAGCCCTTCTGGCCCCTTCACTTGGAGTAGGAACGGTTCCCTATTGTTGCTCAGTCTCTATTCAGCACTCACCCTGGCTGTGGTCCCTCCAAGCACACCTTCTCACCTTCTCAACCACACCTGCCCACACCTTCTCAACCACACCTGCCCACACCTTCTCAAGGGTCCCTTTATTAAAGCCCTCCTCAAAAGACTCAGTTTATACTTGCCATCTGTTCCCCAACAGGACCCTGAATGACAGAGGGTTGAAGAACGACCAGGTGGGGCCCTCCATTGTGGCTTTCACAGACATTACCAAAGGAAACTGTAAACTGTAAAACGCTGTAACATTTCCATGAGCAAAACCTAGTACAGACTTTCTGGAATATGCAAGGTTTCAATGCCAAGGAAAGATGACTGAATCTTACCATATTTCTACAATTCACAATGTGCTGTAAAAATAAACATGCAGAAGGCAGAGAATCAGAATCTGAATGTCATTGCCAACCTAACCAGAATTTTTCGTAAAAATGGATATCTGGAGAAACAGATGAAAGAACAGAATCCATCTTTGAAAACAGAAACAATATTTCATTTTCCTGCTGTTTACCCACATTAAGATTTACTAGCATTGATATTGTGACGCTTTAGAGTGATTCCAAGTCTTTCAAGGGATGTCACAAAATCCTAAAAATTTACTAATAATTTACTCCATATTATTGATAAAATCTATAGTTATTAAAGGTATCACTTCTGAAAAAAGACGGGAATCAGTGACCTAGATTTTCCGTATTTTTCCCAATATCTCTCTAAATAAAAATACAGTGTAGTTTCTAATTTATATAGCCCTTTGTCCACATACCATGTCTAAGTATAATGGAAATTAACTTCAAGTATCTATTAACTAGTAAAACAATAAAATAGCATTATATCTGAACCTTCTACTTCAAGTAGAAGGTAAAAAGAGATTCTTAAATAATTAAGTATTTGAAAGTCTAAAGCTATAAATACACCTAGACAGAATTTTTAGCAATGAAATTAACTTGATTTTCCTTTAACTTGAGGTCAATTTCAACCTCTGTTGGCTGTGCAGGACCTCACTTCTTTGACCATATATTCAAGGATGCTCATGACATGTCCCTGGTCTGAGGAGTCTAGAGTTTCACAACTAACCATATAGATTAGAATATAGATTTTCAACTCTGATTCTACAAGATATCTCTTTACTAAAGAGTTTTTAAATTAGCCTCTTAAGTGGTAAATTCTTTTTGATTAAGTATTGTATTTTCAAGGAATTTTAAGGACAAAGACTATTTCTTAAGTTATTTCCTGGTGTACTGTATATAACCAAAATCTGACTGAATTAGTAAAGCCATGTGACAATGTGGGACATGCTTCAATTAGAGGAAATGCTCATAATTTGAGGCTCCACTAGATAGAAATTCCATAGAGAGCTTTTTTAAAGGCAATTTGGCAGTGCTCTCCCAAAATGTAAAATGTATATACCCTTTTGACCAAATAGTTCTGTTTCTAGGAATTTAGCTACAAGAAATTCTCACACATGTGCGTGAAGACCTACGTACAAAGACCTTCAATCTTCCAGTTTGCCACAGAGAAAACAGGAGAATAGCTAAATAAAATACAGTACGCCCACACTACCCAAGTTTATGTACTGTTACAAAGAAAAAGATAATGTAATGTTAGGAAGAAAAAGATAACTAGTATACTCACACGGAAAGATCTCAAAGATACACATTAAGTGGATCAAAGCAAGTCACAGAAAACTGTATACAGTATGAGCCAGTTTATGTAATAAGAAAAAGACACATACATATACTTACATATGTAAATGCATAGAAAAAGGAGAGAAAAGAGGTGCTCTAAGCTGTTGCCAATAGTTATATCTGGGAATGGGTGTAGGTGGGAAAGAGTTATTTTACATTTTGCTTCTGTATTTCTGCATTATTTCAACTGGAACATATGAATGTATTGTGTACCTCATTTTAAAAACCAATGAAAACAAAACATTAACAGAAATTCTAGAGACGGCTTTGGTGATTTGTCCAACGACAGAGTATCAGCAGATGTGAAAGAAACTCACCTCAAAGGGACTTCGCTTTCACTTGATCCAATGGGATCTCTCATTGAAGGGCCAAAGGGAAAATCAGGGCTGTTAAGTAGAGCGCAGACTGCAACACCAACCCTGTACGTCCAGGACAAATACAGCAACTATCAAACAGCCGTGGGGATACTGCACAACTGGTTAGACTTCAAACCAGCGATGCAGGCAAGGGAACCTCCACGTCCTCATAAACGAAGTCACCCACTTCTCCATACTTAGGTGTTCTTATTTTAAAGGAGCACCAAGAAAGAGGAGATAAAAACATGTTCTGCCTTGCTAAATTGGTTTATTTGCTAACATCCTAAGAAAAAAAGGAGAGAGAGAAAAAACAGGCAGAAATTCAGAAGCTGAAATTTATGTCCACTGGAAAGAAACGGCCATAACAACCTTCGTAAGAAATTTAACGGGGCGGGGGGGGGAGGGGGGAGCATGAATAAAGAAGACGGTGTACTTAAAGACGAAACTACTGACATTTTCTGGTACACAGTGTTGCCAGGCACTTACAGCTGACAAAAGGCTCAAAATGGGAGCTCACTGGCCGAATTTGTTCAATGAATATGTTTTGTTTGGCCACCCCATGGGCTGACACGTTTTTTATTCCAATTATTTCTAAACATTTTTAAATGAGATCTCACACTTAGAATAAATCTGGATTTCATGCTTCTCTTGAAAATGGAGAGGCGCTGGCAACCCTGAGCCCCACGCTCAGCTGGCAGAAATCTGTCAGACCTGCGGCTCCCCAGGAAGGGGCATGGTAGAGCTCCCCATGGACACAGCCCCCACTCCCTAGGGTCTCAGCCCATGTACCTGTGAATTAGATGAGGACACATGGCTTTATCCTCAACTTCCTATTTCAGTTCCGTGTTCACAGCAGAGTTGCCAGAAGCTTCTCTCAGAGTTGCCAGAAGCTTCTCTGTCACACCTCAGCCATGTCACTTAAAATAACGGTCATAAAACTTTTTATTGTAACAAACCTTTCAGCAGCATGGACTTAGTGGCAGGTAACAGAGCACAGTGGTTAGAAGCTGGAGTTCAGTTCAAATCTCATCTCCAACTTTAACTCCCTGAAGTCAGTAACTTCACCTTTCCAAGCCTCAGTTTCCCCAGATGTAAAATGGAAATACTAGTAGTAACCACCAAAATAGCTGTTGGGAAGATTAAAGGATGAGGCGTATTTTAAGGGCTCAAAATATCTGTTGTTTTGTCACTGTTGTTGCTATTACTACATAAAGCAGAGACAGGGAGCGCTCCCACTGAAGCCCTGTGGGAAAACAGGAGTGCAAAACCTCCCCCTAGACATCAAAGATACCCACATTATTCTAGTGGATGCCTCTCTCCTTCCAGGCCTAAATGGCTTAATATGGTCTTTTTCAAAAGCTTGGCTGGAAGACACAGACGCCCTGGGGATAGCATCTGGCTTCACTGAGTTATCTTTTGAAACCCCACAGTCACAGAATTTTGAGACAGTTAGGGCTGAATTAATGTTAGGTCCCTCTGCCTAACAGCAGTCACAAAGTCAGAAAAGTCCAGAAGAAGATACAGAACTTCACAGAGGTCCTAAAAGGTGACTGGAGCTTTCCGTATTTGCAAGGGGGCAGAACAAATGTCCCTTACTAAAAGTTTTCTAGGGTGTGCCAGCCCAGTGGCATGGTGGTTGAGGTCGCCCACTCCACTTTGGTGGCCTGGGGTTTGCGGGTTCAGATCCCCAAAAAAGTTTTATAGGAATTCAGCATGCTTTGGATGGATAGGTCAATGGCATTTGCCCCTCTGGCAGAGGAGAACTGGCGGGTGAGCAGGAATACTGGTAGTATTAGTACGAGAAGGACTAATAGCAGTTGGAGCAACAGTAGTAGTAACACCATACCCAGCATCATTCACAGTATAGTACCAGGCATTTTGCCCTAGAGGGTTATTCTCCTCAGATTACAGATCATGCAACTGAGGCTAAGTGTGGATGCCCAGGGTCAGAGCTAACACACAGCACAGTCAGGATTTGAGCTCAGGTCTGCCTGACTGCAGCACCTGAACATCTCAGCGCCTTTACACTCCTGGGAGCAGAGCTACAGTAGAATCCCCCACTTAGCCACCCAGCTGCCTCCAAGACGGAGTGTAGCCAGAACAGCTGTCCTTTACCTTGAGTGGGTCACACTCCCCCTTCAGTCTGGAGAATCCTACAGACCCTTCTCAGCACAATATTTTTAAATGGATAAAATTAAGCACAAAGGAAGCCAATGATATTGCAATATACTCATCAAAATAATTTTAAAAACTGGATACCCATAGCAATGTATGTCCATCTTTTTCAACCCTTTAAATGCCAAGATCAGCAGTGGCTCTAATACCTGTCTAAATCTTATTTGGAAGTAAGTGAAAATAAAGACTAATTCATTTGCCAGCTCTATTCCTGGAGCTACCAAATTCCATCATCAGACCATTCCAGGGTGGACCTGAGCTGGGGTCCTGTTCTGAGGGAGAGAGCGAGACGTCAAATGTAAATCTAACGGTCTGTGATCTTGTCTCTCTGGATGAGCTACTTACAATTAATTACTTCGAGTTACTTTCTTTCTCCTGTTCTAAGGAAATGGCGACTTCATTCATGTTAGTGGGCCAAAATCATCCTTTAATCGTGCAGGAGGAAAAGAAGGCTTTAAGAAGGGCATTGCCTATTAAAGCAATGATTTGCCTGGCCCGAGGGTGGCTCCTTTGCTGGTGGTGAAATTTCCCAGTCCTCAGCACACCAAAGGATCATGGGAGGAGAGCGGTGAAGGAGACTCCCAGTCAAAGGGATAAGATAACATTATCTTGTGGTCAAGTGTGTGCAACCTTCTCATTGAAAGTTTTATACAGGTGGTAGGCAAGAGAGGTGTTCAGAGAAAAAGCTTCCTCTGATTTATGTCCTTTTCAACTATTTTGATTCCACAAAGGAAAGGAAAGAAAAAGTAGATGGAGTTCATGCAGAGAAAATATTCATCATCTTGAACATCAGGGTCTCCTAGGTGAGATCTGGAAGGTAGGGCCTGGCTGCTTTCATCTCCTCTATAAACTTGGGTTACACCTTCGGCATATGAAAAGCACGCGAAGGCATGTGTTTCCAGCCAGACTAGTAAGCAGGATTTGGGGGCAGTTGTTGCAATCAAGGGAAATGAGCTTTCAATTCTGGGGTGATTTTTTTTTTGAAAACAGGCTTACTTCCAGTAAGGAGAACGCAAACTTCTCGCTCATCTACTCAGTAATTCATTATCACTCAGCTCTACTTCCATTAAGGGGGAAGCAAACCCGTTTTTATATTTGGCTAGCTAAAGAGTCACAGCCTCTGAATGGACAAAACCTTTACACCATTCGAAGGCCTAACGAGATAAATAATATTACACCTTGAGGAAGTATGTCTACTTTAAAGGGGAGGCTTTATCAAAAGAAAAACCATTAAACAGAAAAACAAACACTAAGGAATGGAAGAAAGACCTACACAAGGTTATTAGATTTCCTGAATATTACAGCGAAATAGAAAAAATGTGGGACGGCCAGCACTGAGGATTAAGCAGTGGCCTCGCAAACACAGTTAACATTTGAACACCAACAGCAAAACCAGACAAAGTCGCTGCTGCCGACCACCAGCAATGAAAAGCTATCTTAATTTCTCAATAGGTGGATAAGTCTCTTTGACAGACACTACTATGGTCTACAAGTTCACGTTAAGACATGAAAAGCAACTATTTTAGAAATTTCAGTCTGGACATGAAATACCAGCTGTGATCATTAAAGCGTCTCCATTAGTCCTTGACCTCATTCTGCATATCAAACACAGAAGTTCTTGGTTTTATAGGACTCACTGTGATAGACAGTTGACTAAAAACCTGGGTCATCAGTCCTAATAAACAGGCTGTTTCAGCCTTTACAAGTGGTCACAAACGACGATAACTTAATCATAATCTGCTAAATACTTTTAAGTTTCAAACAATATTTTTGCTTCCCCAAAAATATTTGAGTTCACTATTAAGGGCATTTGTGAAGACCATGAGAAATACGTAATCTTTCTTTCCCATGACTATATTACCTAAGGGCTGTGATCCACAAAGATAACATTTATTCTCAATATAAGATTTTAAAATTAAAAAATCAAATAAACTCGGCAGCTAATTACTAGCACATCATTGAAAAATAATCCACAAAAATTATTTATGAATTCTGCTGAGTTTGCCAGCTACATCTGAAAGTTTGGGGATGAAAAGGCAGACACAAAATCCAGAAGCTGCCTTCACTTTTACCACATCCTTTCGCAAATCAGCATACCAAGGTGATCAATTCAAGGAAAACAAGAGAGCAGCTCTGAAGCTCATTTTCACCTCAATTTTAACTTGGAGGATAGGTTAGGGCTGAATACTAAGCAAGTGCTTAGTCATCATTTCAGTAGTTAATGAATCAAACCCCAAAACGGATTTAGTAGTACCCTAGGAAAATACCACGACGATTTGGATTGCCAAATATAACTGCCCCACGATGCCAAAATCAGCAGTGTACATTAATCTAAAGACGTTGGATATGTTCTTGGGAAAGACGAAACAGTGGGGCTATGAGCACTGGCTTGGTCTCTGCTGGGGATGAAATATTCCCAAGAGGTGACGTAGATTTAAAAAATCCATTTCTGTAAAAGCTTTCTGGTAACTCTGAAGACTTTTTAAACTTCCGTATTTCACCGTCTCACAAGGCAAAAACACACCACCTCAAGATTCTAGGGCATGTAAGTAGTATAACAACACTCAGATTTTCAGGCACCCAAACATACAACTTAGAAAAGAGTATTTGAGAACAAAGCTCTTCTGTGTGGGTGTGCATTTGTCAAATAAAAGGTAGCATTATCCTGACAGACAAAAACGTGTACCCAGTGATCAAACGGAGGCTTAGAAATTGTGTTTTGACAGTTACTTGTAGAATAGCATTTTCACCAGCGATTAATTCAGAGCTGGGGAGTGATATCATCAAAGCTAAATCAAAACTAAGTTCGGATGGTTGGGTAATAACACAGTGGAGGAAAGCGTAATCAGTAATCTAATACAAGGTACCTTTAGTTATATTCTAAT
The DNA here is from genome assembly GCF_021613505.1 of Equus quagga. Classification (NCBI taxonomy): domain Eukaryota; kingdom Metazoa; phylum Chordata; class Mammalia; order Perissodactyla; family Equidae; genus Equus; species Equus quagga. The sequence goes on from NC_060278.1 coordinate 76,659,969, forward strand.
CTGCTACATGCAAAGGGTTACTAGTTAAGGCAGCAAAAGTCTCTTTACACTAAAATGCCAATAAAAAAATGCTATTCCATTTAAAAAGTGAATTTTTATGAAAACAGGTGTTCTCCCAAGATGGCAATCATTCATTAAACTTCTAAAGTTCAAAAGGGAGATGACATAAGAGATTAAAACACCAGCAGAAAAATATACAAGGCTGTCCTTTGAAAGACACAGCATTCTAGATTATATAACATAGATAATGGGAGATTAAACCACATGCCCCTGGCCAGCTAGCTTTCTGTTCTTCCGCATGATTCTCTAACTCAGGCCACTGAAGTTTGAAAAGTACATACAATTAGCTTCTCAGTCCACGCACATATTTTTCAAACCAAGAGTCTTCAAAAAAAGAAAAGGATAAAGTTAAAATTTTACACACTCACACAGACACGCAATTTTTCTTTTCGGAAGAACAGAGTTCCTCAGACGCTTTCTTAATCTCCTTGTAGACTTCTAGGTAAAGTCACCAGTTGCTTTTCCTGGTGATGTTTACTCTACGAATCTGATTTCTCTTTAAAGGGGAAACAATTCTATTTTAGATGTTACACAGCTGCTTATGTTTGCACGACATTATTGCCAACCAAATAGAATTATTAAACAGCCATCTTCACACATTCATAACTTAGAGTCCGCCATGTATCACATTTATGGTAAAAAAAATGACCTTTCATGAATGTTTTGGCCAAAATTAAATGTCAAACACGTGCTTTAGAACAATAGCTGGAATCACTATCGAGTAAAAAAAAAAAAAGTTGGGGAATAGAGGGTCATCTCTCCAATACATGCATATTTATGAAAACATAACAGGTATTTGCATCTTTCTCTATAAAAATGCTAGTTTTATGATTCTAGATAAAGTTGCACTTCGACACACTTGGAAATTGGAGAATTCCGTATTTCCATACTTCTATATAGTACTGCCTACAAAGTCTACAGTCAGAAGTACCGTACGACATAGACAAGGTCTAATTAGTTAAGGAAAAGGCAACTTTAAAATTCTGAAAATAAGACATCATCGTTTACATGCTTTTAGGAGGCCCGAAGACTGCTCCCAACGAGTGCCGGCCTGTCAGTGTTGTTTTAAGTGGAAATGGTCAATCATGTCTATTATTTCCCCAGAAGAGGTAAGATCCACACGCACACACATTTACAGGCATTGCACGGTGCCAACTATTTCCAACCAAAATAATCATATACACGTCGGGCCGAGCTATTTCTAGCCAGAAGTGGTGAACGTCTGCAGTCTAAGGAAACACAGAAAGCGATGATTATAAGGAAGGAGGTGGCGGCGGGGACCCCTGCCTCCCGCACGCGCAGGGCGCCTAGCACCCCGCACCTGCACCGGCTACTCGGCCGGGCATCCGGGTGCGCGCGCGCGCGTCCGGGACGCACCCGCCGGGAGCAAACAAGCCCCGCGGGCCCGGGCGGGCGGGAGCATCCTCGGGCGGGACCTGAAATGCCTTCTCCTACCTGTCACTTTGCCCGGAGCTGCTGCCGGGGATGTGGCAACGGCCGCCGCCTGGAGACCCAGTGTGTGCGCGCGCGTGAGTGCGCGCGTGTGTCTGTGAGATCTTGTTTGCGGTGCAGCTCACTTACTGCTCCCGGCGCCACCAACCCCCTCCCCCATAAAGAGCCGGCCGCCGAGCCCCCTCCCGGCGCGCCCAGTCCCGCCCCTCGCCTGCCCCCGCGCCCCCACCCCGCCTCCCTGCCGCCCCGGCGCGCGGTCCTTACCTCGGCCGAGGCGGGGGTCTCCGGGGCGCTCCTCCGCGAAGCCGCGGGGCAGCGCCGGCCCACTCCGCCCGCCTGCCCGCTCGCCCGCCGGGCTCGGCGTGTCCCCGGCTCCGGGCCCCGCCGCCCCTCCGTGGCCCGCTGCTCCCGCCTCGCCAGCCCCAGAGTCTCCCTCCTCGTTCTCGCCTCCCGGCTCCAGAGCCCGAGCTGTCGCCTCGCAGCCCCAACCTGCCCAGGCTACGGAGCATGCCCAGTGCGGCGCGCCCGGGCTGGGCTGGGGGTGGGCAGGGGCCGGGCCGGCCGCCCGGCGGCCGCGAGCCGGCGGGGCGGGGAGGGGGCGCCGGCAGGGCTAGGGGCGCCGCCTCGCCGCCAGGGGCCGGCGGCCCAGGGGGGTGGAGGGCAGCGCTACGAGAAGGTGGGTGGGGCGTCCGGGGAAGCCTCCCCGCGGCGCGCTCCTCGGGGGTCTCTCCAGCCGCCCCCCGGCGTCCCAGCGCGGCGGCACGTGCCCAGTGCCTGGGGTCCGGATGCGCCCTGCGTGGCGCCGGGCGCAGAACCTTAAGGGGGAGGGCAGAGTGGCACCCTTCTCCGAAGGGAGACCCGCAGCCTGCCGTGGGCCATGGGGCGGGGGTGGGGGTAAGGAGTGAAGGGAGATCAGGACTGGCAAAAACAGGTACCTCAAAGCTGCTGGCGGAGGTGGAGGGAGTGTTTATTTGTTGATATCTTGTTTAATAAACACATAAAGCGCTTACAGTGCACTGTTCTAAACGCTTTTTATTCGTATAATCGTTAAAACAATCTTCCAAAGCAAGTACTACTATAATCTTTTTTTTTCTCAAGGTTTAAACTGAGCCATAGAGAAATTAAGTGGTTCCAAAAAGTCTTCCCCAAAGCGCAACCTCAGAGACGCAAACCCCCCAGACTTTGGTCCCTGGAATGCTGGGACGCTGCTCCAGCCAGTCCCCGGCTCGCCCCTGCCCTACAACGGCCCCCGGGTGGCTCCGAGTCACCCTCGCACTCAGATCCTAACGGTGTTCAGTCTAGCATCACTCTTTGTGTGGACCCTCACAACGTGCTGCTCCAGGACTCCCGGGAGGGCTCCCTCCTCCCGGAGGCCACTCCGCCTCCTCCTCCCGGCCGGCGGCCACCAAAACCCGGAGACGTGGCACCTGCGCACTGGGGACTGGGGCCACGCTCGCAGCTGAACTGGGCATGCTCAGCCGCCAGAGTAGGTCCGGCTGACCAGGAGGAAAGAGCGAGCCTGGCCGCCCGAGCAGTGTTGGGAATAGACGGAGAATGTGTGCGCAAGCAGTGGTCCAGACTCCCAGGGCTAGATGCAGTTGCAGACGCAGAAGCCTAGTTCCCCGGGCACATCCTGGCCTTTTCCAGGCAAGGCTAAGAGGGAAATAATCAAAACTTTACCAACTGGGCATCCTTAAGGGGGAGGGAGCTGAGAACTCCCCAGCTAAACTGCCAGGCTGCAATTTTAGCCCTGAAAAGAGTTCCTGAGCCGCTGAGCCTGTCTGCCTGTGAGGAAGCCAGGAAAAATAGGCTAAACCAAGTTTCCCGGGAAAAGCTGGGTGGCTCTTTATTGTTCAGGGGTCTTCAAGATGTGGTGACCTTGAGTGATGCCAGGGTGTCACGCAGCTCTTCTCAAACTGGAATGTGCACACAAACCACCTGGAGATCTTCAAGTGCAGATTCTGATTCAGCAGGTCTGGGGTTGGACCTGAGATTCTGCCATTTCTAACAAACTCCCATGTTATGCTGATGTTGCTGGTCTTAAGATCAGACTTTGAGTAGCAAGAGGTTAGAGCAGTATTTTAGGCCTGTTCTCCACTTTATATTTAAGTAAACTAACGTTTGGAAAGGTTAAGCAATTTGCCCCCAGTCATACAGCCAATAAGTAGTGTAGCTAGTTTCAAACCCAGTTCTCCGGAATGCCTGTGTATCTTCCAGTATTTCCTGGGTATTACCCGTAGACAGATGAACTAGAAGCTGTCATCTATGTGTCTTGATCGTTTTAACAGTGGAATTTAATTTAGTGTGTATTATGCCCAAGCATAGTGTATTGGTTAGCCTTCGCTGTGTACAAACCACACCAAAAGTTGGTGACCTAAAACAACCACTTCGTTAGCTCACAATTCCATGAATCAGCAATTTGTAGTGGAATCAGCAGAGCCATTCTTCTGCTGTTTCCACTGGGTCCACTCATGCAGTTGCAGACGTGTGGAGCTTGGAGCTATGTCCACGTGGCTAGGATGACAGGGTATGGCTCTTTCATAGGGTGAGCTCCTGCTTCCCAACAGCAAGGGAGGGCAAGCCCCCAATTTAAAATAGCATTTCATACCTCCTTTTGCTAATGTCCCATTGACCAAAGAAAGCCACATGGCTGTGTCCAGATTGAAAGTATGGAAAAATAGTAAACTTCACTTTTTTTTTTTTTTTTTGGTGAGGAAGATTGTCACTGCACTAACATCTGTGGCAATCTTCCTCTATTTTGTATGTGGGATGCTGCCACAGCATGGCTTGATAAGTCATGTGTAGATCCATGCCCAGGGTCCAAACGCACAAACCTGGGATGCTGAAGCAGAGTGTGTGAACTGTGGGGGATTGGAATTGGCCACCCTAAGATCTCCCTCTTTGGCATAAGGATTATTTGGGGCTGGTTACTTTTAAAAACTACAGACATGAGAGAAACTCTGAAAAGTAGGAGTTACCCTTTGTTAAAAGATATTTACACTTGTAAAGGAAATCTCCATCTGTAAAGGTGTCTCCCTCTCTGTACCAGGAAGAAAGGGAATGACCTTATCTCTAGAAACTCTTATCAATGCAGAAGGCAAGTACTTAAATCTGCATAATAACCTGACACTTGTTTGCTGTGCTTTTCTGGTAATCTCCCATAACTGGGTCCTCCCGCCCCCCCACACCCTCCTGTGTCTTTAGGTGAGGGTGGTATTTGAGGTGAGAGCTTCCACCATTTTGGTGAGTTGCTCAGGTTGCCTGAGTCTCTCTCATGTATATGTGTTATAAAGCTTTGTTTAATTTTCTCCTCTTATTCTGTCTCATGTGAATTTAATTTGTAGCCTGGCCAGAAGGACCTATAGTGGGTAGAGGAAAGTCTTCCTCTCCTACAGTTTGGTGATGTGGACCGGATAAAATTTCACTGGCTTGACACTGCTCACTCCTGGGCTGCTGCAGCCAAGAGATCCTGAACCCCTAACAAGAGCCAGCAAAAAGTGAGAGTTCTTACCACGTCAGTCTCCTGTATCTCTGCCTGCAGGGTCCAGTGGAAGCAAGAGTGGTGAGATTTGTTGCTTTTCTAAATTTAGATTAGCAGGAGAAAATTTTGGTGAGGCTAGCTTCTTGGACTCGGTGACTCTAAGATTTGGTTGAGTACTCATTGATTGTAGATCCTCTTCCTCCCAGAGATAGTGTTTTTCCTTGTCTCTGTCTTTTTTTGTCATTTGTCGTAAGACATAGGCATCTCTAAAAGCCTGTTGTCTGGGCCTTTTGTCTCATTCTGTGTCTTGAGAGCTTGGTTTTGTGACCTTTCTGGTCTCTGCCATCAGAGGATGCATGTACCGGCATGCATCTTGGCAGCCAGTTGAGTAGACTGGGGTTCCAGGACATGCTCTTTTTCATCGGCTGTGTCAGTTCTCAAGGGAGCTTGTCATAAGGGATCCCAATTGCTTTCATAAGGGGCCTTTGTCATCTCAACCTTCGCTGCTTGCTGTACGATGAAGGCTTTTACTTTTTAGACTATTTTTGGGAGTGAACTTTCTGGATCTCTTTTGGGGACACCTCTTGCATCCACGGTTAAACTTATTGGTATGAGTCGCTGTTAAGGTCCTACTCATCCATGTGGCCAGACAATGGATGATTTAAAGTGGGAAAACTTCTAAATTGGGGAAAAAAGTTTGTGAGAGTTCTCATCATAATTTTTATTGGTACCTATGAAAAGGCCAAATTAAAAAGGAAATACAAAAAAAAAAAACCAAAATAGTGACTAGCTTTAAGACCCTGACTCAGGTTACAATTGAACTGATGAAATGTAAGTCTAAGTGTTGATAAGATTATAAAGGCTGGAATGTTTGAGCTGATTTTATATAAAGAAGTTATATCAACTTTGAGTTGTTTGAGTATGTTTTAAAATGTCTGGCTGGGAATACTTGCCCTATCCAATATTATAAGACCAAGACCTATTGATAAAGTCCTAATGAAAGCTGTGATTAGAGATATAAGAGTTGATGGAATTCGGATGAAATTTGTAGAAAATTGACATATTTATGGGATTTATGTACAGTGGTTGTTATCTCTGGAGGGGCGAGTCAGCCTCTTTTTTTGTCATTCAGGCTGTAATCCAGTTCTTTGGGGAGTTGGAAGCAGCCATCTTTGTCTTGCAAATCTCTGCAAGTCCAGAGGCTTGGTTCTAGAGGGAAGTTTAGAGTTCACTGTCCTTTTGCCAACCCCAGGGCTTCCCCTGTTCCTCCTAAAACGCTCCTAGATATTGAGACAAAAGATTGAGACATTAGAAGCTGATAAGGCAAATATGCCCCAGAAACTCCATCTGGAAGAAAACTTGACCGGTTTCTCTGTGCCTTTATGATGTAAATTTTCTGCTCCCATCTTCTCTAGGACCTAGGCACCATTCTTGGAAATGCAAATGTTTCTCAGAAACTAGTGAGTTTTGTATTGCACCTAATTCATAACAAAAATTTAATGTCTCTGTCTGTGTCTATCTCTGTGTTTATGTGTGTCTATATGTGTGTTATATATGTGTGATATTTTACCCCTGGATGATATCAAGAGCTCCATTTAATTGACTTAAAGTAAGCACCTACATGTCTTTCAAGTTAACATGATATGAAATAATTGGTGAATGAAAGCTTGTTTGTTTGTTGGTTTGTTTAAAATAGGCACCTCCTCAAAGTTATCAGCACTGGATATGATGCAGACATGCAGCCTGGGTTTACCAGTTTTTGTTTTGTTTTCTTTTTTTTTAAAAAAAGCTCATGTTATCCCTGTTACAAATTTGTCAGCATAATAACTTAGAAGGATAGCTAATTTTGTCTAATGTCTCATGAAGTTTTTGTGGGTAATCTAAACGTAATTGTTGGGAACAAATGATTGAAATATAAATGAAATAAGAGTGTATAGATAAAATTTTAGCAATAATTATAGTTTATAGCATGTGTATCTAAAATAACTTCCAAAACTCTTTGGTAACTTGAAACTGTAAAGTTTTGCTAGGTTAATTTAAATGATGAAAATTCATTGATTATCTAGATCATTTCCAAATAAGATAAGATATTAGACATTACTTATTAAATGTAAGTTTATCTACTTTTGGCTTCTTCTTGCAGAGAGGCTGAAAGTGTTTGAGTCCATTAGTAAACATGCCTTGTGTTTTATTACTAGAAGTGGCATGTTTCCTAGAAATTATGAAAAGTGTTGAGAACACTGGTATAAAAGACAGTTCATAATTGCTTACCTTTTTAGTTTTTACTATAGTCTGTTAAGGGTTAAAATTCTAATTAATATATGTAATTAAAGCTACTAAAAGTTAATAAGGAAAACAGCTCTGTATTCAAGGGAAGTAAAATGTAGTTTTCAGTAAAGAAGGTATAAAGAATGAAAATATTTTTGTTTGTTGGGTTTAGAAAGATAAATTTGTCCTAAAGTACTAGAAAGAAGCAAGCAAGCATGGGACAAATTCTGAATGTAAAAACAAAGTTATAGAAGGTTTGTGAAAGAGAAGATCTGAGAGAGTTTTATGCTGGTCAAGTTGACTAAGATTAAAGTAAATCCAATTAAGTAAATGAGTTTTAACGTTAAAAACAAGCTGGTGCAGAAATTAAAATTTGCTTTTCTCTCAAAGGATAATTTTCTTGATCTTTTGGCCTGCTCTAAGTCTACCTAAAAGACAGAAAATCTATATTTTGCTAAGATAATTTTCTATATTCAGAAAGAAAGAGGTCTCTCTTAAGATTTTTTGGCTGTTTTAACTGCTCTTGACTGTTTCTTTTGTCACTTTGAATGGATACCTGAGCATTGTTTCACAGTGAGCAGTGTTTCCTACCTGAACAAGTGTTTTAAAAACTTTTGAAATTTTTGACAAGCTCTCCCCCCTGCCCCCTGCCAAAAATATTCAAGTCCTGAATAAAAGCTTTCTTTTGACCTTGATGAAGGAAGAGGATTTCTCTGAGGATTTTCAGAGGGCACCTGAGACTTCTCAGAGAAATTTGATCTCTCTTCCTCTAAGGAGGAAAATACTAAACTAAGTAGGCTTATTTGGTATGTTAAATTACATGGAAAGCACTGTCAGATAAGCGATGATAAACTTCCTTAGGTGGTATTATGTGGATGAATGCTATTAATATAGGTGTTTTAAAAATTATGTAACATTCCTAAAATTCTGATCTGTCCTGGTTGTCAGTCATAATTCTGGTTATTATTTTAAGGTGTTGTATGTTAACCAAATTAACCAAATTTCTCTGTCAGTTTCCATTTTTGAGTCTTTTGTTATTTACAGACAGTTATTGTTTTACTCTAATGCTTTTTGCTTTTGCAAATATGTTTCATCTTCAGAGAAATTCATGAAAAGCACTCTGGTGCTTGCTCTAGACTACAGGTTTCTGATAAACTTTCAGATTATAAAACTGAACTGGGTAAGAAATTACAGAAATCTAACAGAGAAACTGATGACCTCATATCAGCTAACAGAAGATTAAGATCAAGAATCAATTATACTAGGGCCAGCCTGGTGGCGCAGCAGTTAAGTTCACACGTTCAACTTTGGTGGCCTGAGGTCCACCAGTTCAGCTCCTGGGTGCGGACATGGCACTGCTTGGTAAGCCATCCTGTGGTAGATATCCCACATATAAAGTAGAGGAAGATGGGCACAGGTGTTAGCTCAGGGCCAGTCTTCCTCAGCAAAAAAAGGGAGGATTGGAGGCAGATCTTAGCTCAGGGCTAATCTTCCTCAAAAAAAAAAAGAATCAATTATACAAGTCTGTATGAACTGATGAGGATGATTATAATTTTTTATGACTTTTGTTTGAAATATTGTTGATTTTTTTATTTTTTTCCCTCAGATTTAAGGAAATCTTCTTTTCTCTTATGCTAACTATGATTTAGAGCAATTTGCTGAAATTGTACCTTTGTGAGCAGAACTGAAACATTTATCTTTTTCTCCCTACCTGATCCCTCCAGAATTTGGAAACTTAGTGAGTGAGTATTGTTATTTTCATGGCAATATAGTTATTTGTGTAAGTTCAATAAGAATCTGTTCTCCTTATAACAGGACACAATTGGAAACGTTGGTTATCTTACCAAAGCTTTGACTGGAATGTCATATTTGAGAGAGAACAGACATAAACTCAGATATGACCAGACAGCTTTTGAGAAACAAGGATTGGACTTTATGGAATAAAGCCACTTGGAAACATGGGCCTGGTACCTTGTTTACATAGATTCCAGAAATCTTACCTGGTAAGTAAGGAAGCTTACCTATTTGGCAGGTGCAAGGAACCTTGAAATATTTTGGGGGACCTCGAAAAGAGAAGAATCCACCCAAATCTGTAGGTATTGCAAGCAATATCTGATGGCAAGTCCTTGGCTTGGCTTTCCTGGCCTTGAGAGGCCTTTAAAGTTCAATCTGAGATTCCTTATAAAAAGTTCGAGCAAAGCAGATTTAAAAGAGCCTATATGATCGGTGGCTACTCTTCCTGTACTTCTGTAAATAATTGGGCCAAGTTTATTGAAAGTAAACTTATTTTGCAAACCAATTAGTCTTAATCTGGCTCTCTTTGGTAAAAATGAAGGTGATTTTAGAAGGTGATTTTAGGTGATTTTGGTTAAAAGCTATAATACATTTGTAAATATTAGATCCTAGTTCTGTTAATTGTCTTTGAGGGTTTTTCTACCTGTGACCTGGACTGGATCCTGAATTCTAGTCTCTGAAATATCTGGCTACAAATCTCCAAACTAACATTTTCAATTTTTTCCCTCATTTTCATTTGGAATCATTGAGAATTGAACCTGCCCTTTTTCCTGAAGCCTTGCAAACTGAAGCTGAACAACTTGCTATAAACTTGAGAAATTCCTGTCTGTTGCTGTGTAAGCTGTAAGCCACTCAGAAAGATACCTGAATGCCTGATGACATCATCAGAGACATTTCAAGATGAAAAAGATGCTTCAACTCTGACATCTAGAAATCTTCTTGACTGGCTGCCTCCTGGGCTCAGGAACTGGTTTATAATTTGCTCCAACCATTAACCTTGTTTTTTTAATTTCCATAGAAGCACTTATTAAATACCTGATTGCTTGCTTCCGCAGTATAGGCCTAACTTTGGGAGCGCACCTGCATCACCACCTTCTAAAGTGAATTTGACTGGACTGATCTACTTTCAGGACTAAGAAATGTGTTCAGTGAGATGAAACAATCTATCACTCAGCTTCTGGACTACGAAACGTCTTAAAATTTCAAAGGCGGGACTGTGGGGGGTTGGAATTGGCCACCCCAAGATCTCCCTCTTTGGCATAAGGATTATTTGGGGCTGGTTACTTTTAAAAACTACAGACATGAGAGAAATTCTGAAAAGTAGGAGTTACCCTTTGTTAAGAGAAATTTACATTTGTAAAGGAAATCTCCATCTGTAAAGGTGTCTTCCTCTCTGTACCAGGAAGAAGAAGGGATGACCTTATCTCTAGAAACTCTTATCAATGCAGAAGGCAAGTACTTAAATCTGCATAATAACCTGACTCTTGTTTGCTGTGCTTTTCTGGTAATCTCCCATAACTGGCTCCCCCTTCCTCCAACATCCTCCTTTGTCTTTAGCTGAGGGTGGTATTTAAGGTGAGAGCTTCCGCCATTTTGGTGAGTTGCTCAGTTTGCCTGAGTCTCTCCCATGTATACATAAAGTCTTGTTTAATTTTCTCCTCTTATTCTGTCTCATGTGAATTTAATTTGTAGCCTGGCCAGCAGAAGGACCTAGAGTGGGTAGAGGAAATTTCTTCCTCGCCTACATAACATAACCACTACACCAGTGGGCAGGCCCATTTCACTTTTTGATGAGAGGAGATGCAAAATAGAGTTTGAGTTTTTTTCCCAATCTACAATATACACCAACTTCCACCAAACTAACCCCCCTGCCCTAGGGTTCACTTAAAGTTTCATAACTTAAAAGTTGTAATTAAAGATTAAAATTTTAATTTTACATATTTGTGAGCCAAATCACAATAATCTTTTATGTGGTGACCCAACAGCAAAGCTTACCGCAGGGGCTCACATGCCAGGCAGGCCATCCTATTCGGTGGGGCACCCACAAGAAAGTTAAGGCCTACAGCCTTCCACAGTATCCACTAGAAGCACAGAAAAAAAATAGAGAAAATTGCCCATCCATGCCAGGCAGAGGGTTGATAGAGAAGGAGGCAGGTAAGATGGAGTGGTTTCTGCCTTGAGGAGAATACCTAGACCCCGTTATGGAGGCTTTCTCTGGAATGTGGATCCCTGAACACCTCTTTGTGCTCAGCTGCAGGCTCTAGGTATCAGTTCCAGGACAACATCTTGTTACGTGATTAACATTTACCGCAAGAAAAGCCAAAGCACACTATCCATGCAACCAGGTCCTTACCTAGATTTTTATAGTCTTACTTGTTATTGTTGCTTTATATGAAAGAAGGATAGCACCAATAAGAACCTTTAGGTTAATAGTCACAGCTGTGTTTGCAAAAGATCACGTTGTATTCTTTTTAGAGAAAGGGCAGTACATCTCTTGTCCTGATTTAAAGTGACACATTAATCACAGCTTCCACCTAACTCTTCACAGGCTGTCCTTGGTAAATGGAAAGATCACAACTGGCCCATTTGTCCAGTTTGCCTTAATTAGGGACATACATCTTTGAAAAGTGGGCAGCACAAGGACGGCCTGACATGGGCTGTCTTGGCCCCAGGGTATCTCCTCCCTAAACTTGTGTCTGTTCCATTGTCTTCTAAGGAACTATGACTGCTTGTTAGAGGCACTGAGAACCAAAGAAAACGGTAGTGAAGAAGACCACTCAAGGATTGAGTTTATGTGGAATATAATGGCAGTAAAAAAAAAAGCAGTAAACCTCTGTTAAATCAATTGTTGATTGGAGTGTAGAAGGAGAAAAGAAAGAAAAGTAAAATAGAAGAGAGTTTAATTCCATTCCAAACAAATTGGCCTAAGAATAGAATTTTCTATGTACGAGCCAAGCTTAGATTATGACTAGAGTACAGAGGTTCTGACATGCTGTGTGATGATGATGATGATGGTGGTAATGATGATTGTCATAATGGAGGTATGACATAGATATAATAAAACACAAAAATCTGGGGCCAGCCCAGCAGCGTAGTGCTTAAGTTTGCATGCTCTGCTTCGGTGGCCCAGAGTTCGCAGGTTCAGATCCTGAGCGCAGACCTATGCACCACTCATCAGGCCTTGCTGTGGTGGCATCCCACATATAAAATAGAGGAAAATTGCCATAGATGTTAGCTCAGGGACAATCTTCCTCAAGCAAGAAAAAAAGAGATGAAGATTGGCAACAGATGTTAGCTCAGGGCCAATCATCCTCACTAGAAAAAAAATCTCATGAAAATCTTAAGTTAGATCTCAAGGTGTTTTCACTTATGTAAACACCTATGTGAACCGCCACCTGGATCAAGATAAAGAACATTTTTGGTACCCCAAAAGTTCCCTCATGCTTCTTTCCAGTCAATACCTCCACCCCTCCCAACATACATACACACACACACACAAACACACACCCCCCCCCACCACAGGTATTCACTATTCTGACACCGTAGAATTGCTTTCTCTGCTTTTGAACTTTGTATAAATGGAATCACGCAGAATGTATTCTCTTGTGTCTAGCTTCTTTTGCTCATTATGTCTCAGATTCTTCCATGTTGCATCTTGTATCTATAGTTTATTCCTTTTTATTGGTGTTTAGTGTGTCATTGTATGAATATGTCAAAATTTATTTATCTGATCTACTGTGATAGTAAAATTTGGGGTTTTTTAAAAAATGTGCACATGAAGTTTCTTGAAAGCCGGTCCTACCCCCACACTACTTTTTGGCGTATTCCCTATTACTCATACAGTGTCGTATCCTGAGTATTCACAACTTGTGTTAATGGGTTCTTCCGTGAAAATAAAGGTTATTCTGTGTCATAGTAAAGTGAATTCCTAAGTGTTTTATGCAAAAAGCACAAGTGAAATCATGACATATTTCTGGATAAAAAATAAAGAATTTTCCCCGAATAAGTCAAAGGGCAATTAAATTATTTTCTCTGATGCCAAAACATTTGTAATCATTTCCTTGAAGTGTGAGGAATACACGCTGTTGGCTTTAAATTAGAAAGCCTCCAACATGGCTGTCTGCATTTAACCTACAGGATATGATTTACAAGTGCATTCACTGTTCCTCCTTACCTGATGTTTATGGCAAGATTACATAAAATGAAATGAGAGCATATGGAAAATACACACACTACTTAACGAGGCTGCTAAACTGCTGGCCTAATTGCATGGTTTTATGTTTCTCTCCATTCTTTAAATGTGAACAAATCCGTTTCGTAAATACAATGATTCGCTCCTGCCATCTCTGTTATGCCACAACAAGATTAGAATAATACATTAACTTACATTAGAAATATCAATCGCACGCATTCAACAAGACTCAGTGTTCTTTTCTTTCCTTCACTGACTCCATGTGGTTGGAATCACAACAAAAGTACAATTCAGTTAAATTTATTGTTCCTCTATGTCTCAGGAAGCCCAAAAATTTCACCCACACTTAAAACGAATTTCTTGGACCTTGTTTTTCCAGTCATTTTTGCCATTGTGGTTCATGCTGGCCAAGATAAAAATAATGGATTTTTACAGTTTTCCACCTAGAAGTGAATTAGAGGATCATGTGATCCAGTCATTTCAACAAATTGATGAACGTCTTAAGTCTTAGAGAGCCTGTGTGACTTGTTCAGGTTGCATGTCCAGCTGACGGCATTCCGGGACCCCAACTCCCATTTCAGAAGTTGTAGGCACACCAGTTCAACAAAATCCAGTCACAGGACAAAGACAAGATTAATTGAATATTGACAGAACTCTATAAAGCCTAGAATTTACCCCTTGGTCAAAAATGTTTTTCCTTGTATTTTATAGATGTTTCCTCAAAGAAGTTTCCTTTTCTAGACTTTATAAAGTGACCTGACAAATGCACTAGCTCTTAATCCATGAGAACACTGAGTTTCTGGCACCCACATGAGCTTCTGATTCTAAAGAGAGTCCTATCTAGGATTCAGGCAGGGCTACCACCTGTGGTAGGACAGGTTGTCCACTGCACGAGAATGCCCAGCCAATGGGGCAAGTGGTGGCTGAGTTCACCCTTTGCCAAGCCTTCTGCCTGGCACCAGACTACCTGCCTCAAAGAAGGGGTACCTTTCTCTAATTTGCACAAAGTCATGGCATAGGCCTGACTCTATGGAACAGATGCAGCCGCCAGGCTCTCCTTACATATATAATATTCTGTTAATTATAGCAGATTTGCAGACAAATAATTAATAGCAAAGGATCTATGTGATGTTTATGCTTTTTCCCCCACCTTTCAAAATAACGTCAATGCAACCAGAAATGAATGTGTCCGTCTTAGCTCGTTCATACAGGGCTTTCATCTCAACTTCATGGCAATGGCAGAGATACTAGAGAGAGGAAGTGCCACTGCACAAGCCCATTTTACATCTCTGCTGGCATCATGTCTGCTAACATCTCATCACCTCAAGCAAGTTGCTGGGTTGGGCCCTGAGTTTAGAGACAGGGCAGGGTAACCTGTCTATGGCGGGAGGGTGCTGCAAAGGGAGCGATGAGTAATTGAGGCCATCTCTGCCATCCAGCACAATGCATTCTCTGACTTCACATTCCTTGAGGGCAGGGGCCATTTCTTATTTAACTTCTAATCCCCAACGCTCTACATGGTGCTTGGAATGTTTGCTGAACTAAAAATGAATGACCCTGCCATCCCCCGGGTGGCTGGAACCAGATCCAGTGACTCATTTTTTACTTCTTCTGCAGCCTCACGTTACACCTCAAGTGGTCATTAAGTCGTATTGATTGACTCTGTTTTATAAATATCTCTTAAATCATTCTTCTTTCCTGTCAAGACTCAGCTTCCCTAACCCCTCCAGGAGGAAGTAGCCTCTTAGGTTTCCCCCAAGCACCTTGTGCATTTCTATTTTAGGGCACTCGTCTCGTTGTCTGTTTCACCTTAAAGGAGTTTGAAACTCTGGAGGGCAAAATCAGGATTCTAACTCATTTTTTTCTTGCAAAAGAAATAACAATGTGTATTTTAAAATAGGTAATACATACACAAGATACAAAATTGCAAAGGCATGAAAACTAAGGCCTGCTTCCCATCCTCAAGCCTTCAAGTACTGAGAGGAAATCGTTATATTCCTGTCCCTTCTTTATCCTGCCTGTGAGTCTTGACTATACCAACTTACATACATATATTCTTTCTTCTTTCTACACGTTATTCTGCTTTCTAAATTTAACCTATTTTGGAAATGATATCTATACATGTAGAGCAGCCTTCATCTATTTAATGACTTCATATCACATATGGATGTGACTTCCTTTATTATATCTGTAGAATTAATTACTACTCCTTGCTATGAGCAATAATAAAAGTCATCTATTTCTACTGCTTTCCCGCTCCTCCTCCTCTTCACCATCTGCAATTTTAGCTGCTTACAGTATTTATTTAATGTTTATGTTCGTAGCTTTAACTGTATCTTCACTTCCATTACGTGCTTTATTTGGTCTATAATATCATCTTTGACACCTACCTGTGAAGGTTATCAGTATACCTACACTACTTTCCGCCTTCTCTCCTCTTTCCTTTCCTGAATCCAGCTTATATGATTCCTACATTTTCAGGGTTTGATTGACATTTGATTTAGTCTTAGTCTTATGATGAAACAAATTCACTGCTGGTCCATTTGCTCTGTCTCCTCCGTTCATAAGCTGATTTGTAGACATTTGGCCTCTGATAATTTCTTGTTAAAGGGTTTATAGAATCTGTATTCCTTAATAATCTCATGTCAAGATACCTGTCTGTTCACTGTATATTTAAATGATTGTTTGGCTTCGTATAAAATTCTTGGTTTATCTTTTCTTTTCTTGAGGACTTTGTAGGTTTTGCTTCTACCATCTAAGGTTGCTGTGAGGAAGTCTGAGGCCAGCCTGGCATTTTCCCCCTGAAAGGTGATTAATTTTTGTACCCACTTTCCCAAAGGATTCTTTCTTTATCCTTGAAGTAAAATCATCTTACTAGGATATTTTTGCATCAATGGTAATTTAATGATGAAAGATAGCATAACTTTTCAAGTTTTAATTTCAAAATTACTATGTTTGAAACATTTTCTTGGATTATATCTTTAAATATTTTATGTTCTATTATTTCATTTCTCTATTTTAGAGATGTTATATATGCATTAGATTGCCTTGTTTGGTCTTCCACATATCATTTTCTTTCTAATTCTTCTTTACTCTTTGTTCTTTTCTATTTTATTTTGCTCACTTTTCTTAATCCCATCTTCCATGTCTGCTACTGTGTTATTCAGCAAGATCTTTTTCTTTGTGCTTCTCATTGTGGCCTTCATTTTTGTGATTTTGTTGTTCTCTTCTACTCTTTCTCTTACCTTAACTCCTTCTTACGTCTTGTGACATCTTCTCTGAGGTCTTGGTGAAATACATTTGCATTTCCCTCTTTCCAGCCCACAAAAAGGCAGCTTCAGGGCTGTTCCCACGGATCTCTCTCCTCTACTCTGCTGCACGGAGACTGCTTCCTAGAAATACAGTTCATCTGTGTGAATCTTCATCAGCCCTGACTCTTTGATATCAAGGTTGGCCCAGGAAAGCTCTCACTACCAGCTGATAATCCTCCTTCCTGTTGTTCAAGACAAAATCACATGTAAATTATATCTCAAAAAAAACAACCCCCCAAGGGTGGGCCGTCTGCTTTGGAGAAATGTGCTGTCTCAGTCTTAGTAGTCACAGATCTACTGCTATGGGGTGTCTTCCCTCAGCATTTGTCCATATCATTATTTGATCTTCACTGAATGTGGCAGCCCTTAGTTAAGTATTTGTCATGGGTTATGGAGTGACATTTCTGTTTCTCATTTCCTTTTGTTTTAGTGTGATTTGCAAGAGGAAAGGGACATAGCATTTTCTTTATTAGATAATTTTAAAATGGGAAAACAACAGCAGTATTTTCAATCTTCTAACTCATTTTTCTTTTAATCCAAGGTCTAGTATGGTATATACTTAATAAATATTTGCTAAGAGAAAAAGAAGGAATGGAGGTGTATTAGTTTTCTATTGCTGCTATAACAAATTACTTATAAATTCAGTGGCTTAAAGCAACAAAAATTTATTATCTCACAGCTCTGTAGGTTGGAACTCTGAAATGGGTCTCACTGGGCTAAAATCAAGTTACCAGCAGGGCTGTGTTCCTCTCTGGAGGCGCCAGGGGAGAATCCATTCCCTTCTCTATTCTGACTTCTGGAGGCAACCCACGTATCTTGGCTCAGGGCCTCTTTCCTCCATCTTCAAAGCCAGCAACACAGGGCCAAGCACTTTTCACACGGCATCACTCTGACCTCTTTTTCTTCCCCCGCTTTCCCCTTTTGAGGAAATGTGTGATTGTATTGGGCCCATTTAGATACTCTAGGGTAATCTCCCATATCTCAAAATCCTTAATCACATCCATGAAGTCTCTTTTCTATTAAGGAAATAAATTAATAGGTTCTGGGGGTTAAGACATGGACATCTTTTTGGGGGGATGGCATTATTCTGTCTACTACAGAGGGAGAAAAGAAGTGAAGGAGAAGATAAGCTAGCTGTAAGCAAAAGTCAGCAAATTTAATTCTATCCTTTCATAGTGAAGTTCTACTTTATATTAATAAGGGCTTTAAGTTTTCACGGTGCTCAAGCACCTAGGCTATCTGTGAGGTAAGTGAAAATTTTGTGATTGCGGAGTGAGGTTGAAAACGATATTGTGGCTCATATAAACAGGTAGATGTCTTGATTAATCTTGTTTTTAGAAAAAATAAAATATATGATTTAAAATACATTATTTGAAAAGTCTGTTAAATCATTTCCTAAATGTACTGGTTGCCAATAGTAAATAGTATAAGAGGTCAAATATAAATATAAAATTAAATATAAATATAAAATGGTATATACAGTTTAAATATAAATTAAACTATATCAGATAGTATTTAGAAAGGCAGATAGATGTACAAACGATAAACATAAACTTTTTTTTTTTAGTGGTTAGTAAGAGTTTATTGTGTACAGAACAGTCCTTGAACTGGGAATTTTCAAACCCAAAACTGATAGGAAGCTCAGAAACATGTCGTTAGAGGATGACTTATAAAGTGAAAATAAGGAGCTTATTTAACCTTTACAATGATTGGTCATTACAATGGGGATTTCCAGATAGCAGGATTGGTTAAAAGTGATTATCTTATACCATTTTAGGAAGATGACTTAAGTTTCTTTTATGATTATCAGAAGCATTTACAAGAAATAACCTAAGTTAAGTTTTGCTGGTAAACACTAGACATTGAGAATAAATGAGGAAATATTTCAAATTTGTGATGATGAAAAGAGGCATTTCTAAACTTATCTTTTGAAATCTGAATTTATCATGGGAAATAAGATGAAACGTATGGAAAACTTTTGACGCAGAGAGAAAGTACAAAAAAATATTAACAGAAGTGACATTCAGAAATTATGCAAATGAAAACATTTAGGATCTAGTTGTAAAACATATTTCAAGAAGTGAACTACTGATTCCAACTTGGATTAACTCTCTGACACCTTAATGAAATAAATTCATTATTTTAAAAAAGTGAATGAAGGGACCATTGGTGGCCTGAAGGTTAAGTTCAGCGCTCTGCTTTGGCGGCCTGAGGTTTGCCCCTTCTCATCCCAGGTGCGGACCTGTGCACTGTGTATTAAGCCAAGCTGTGGCAGATGACCTACGTATAAAATAGAGGAAGATGGGTACTAATGTTAGCTCAGGGCCAATCTTCCTCAAAAAAAGAAAAAAGAGAGAGAACGAAGAATTGTTCTGAGAACCACGATGTAAATTACTGAAAATCCCAAGGCAAACCATTTCTTTGAAACTGCTTACAGTGTGAGGAAAAGGTTTCTATTTTTGTTGGATTCCTATTGGAAATGTGAATACCTCCTATGCTGCTTCTTAAGGTGGCCTACTGCTCCCAGCCCCAAAATGCAAATGCAGAAGCTTGGAAGTAGCATCTGGGACAGATGGCACCTGCTGCCCACTGGTCCTCACTATTTTTATAATATTTTATAATACCACACTGATGTTTTTCCAAGGAAGCATGACTCTAGTCTCATCTGCCTAATGGCCTGAACAGCTTTGGGCACATTTTTCTTTTGCCTGCTTTAATGTCATTTCCAAGAGGGCATAGCAACACTTTTCCAGTGAGCCAGACCCAACTGATTATGGATATTAAGGCTGGGTTAATTCAGCCTTTGGGCTAAATTTAGAAAAATAAGAATAAATGGAAGCAGAAATGAGTTAAGTAGAATTAAATGTAGGTACAAATGACCAACTCACTAGTGCAACGGAGGGTTCCAGCTGCAGTCTTGATGAATTTAGCTAATGACCATCAAGGTGACTTCTCTCACTGCAGTTTCTCCACAATTTTGTTGATATTGGGAAAAATATTGTTTTTTTATTAGGTGCCCAGACTGATGTTGAGCTCTATGGGGGCTGTACAGAGCATGCCTCAACAAGGTTTTATCCTCAAGAGAGCTTTTGTTTACATACAGCATTATTTGATTTGTTTTTCTTCTTGTAATCTGCTGCAGAAGATTGTAATGGTTTTTTCCATTTACATAATCCCGCCTGCCCATTCACATTCTTCAGGTCTTTTTTCTTTCACATAACCAGAGGCTGCTTCCTGGTGGTTCTAGAGACAGGCTCACCTGGGCCTCTTTCTATCAGGATGAACTGAACCTCAGTTTACTCATCTGTAAAAGGGAGATAATGAACTCACCTTACTCATTGGGTTAGGTTGAGGATTAAGTAAGATAGTGCTATATTAAGGGTTCTCCAGAGAAACAGAACCAATAGGATATATACACATATATCTTAAGAGAGTTAGCATAAGGAATTGACTCACATGATTACAGAGACTGAGGAGTTCCAAGAGCTGCAGTCTCCTGGAGACCCGGGTCAGCCAATGTGTAGTCCCAGTCTGAGTCCAAAGGCCTGAGAACCAGGAGAGCTGATGGTGTGAGTTCCAGTTTGAATGCCAGCAGACTTAAGATCCAAGATGGTGTTTCAGTGTGAGTCTGAAGGCCAGAAAAGACCCAGCCCAGGCAATCAGGCAAGAGGATTTCCCTCTTACTCAGTCTTTTTGTCCTATTCAGGTCTTTAACTGGTTGGATGAGGCCCATCCATATTAGGGAGGACAATTTGCTTTATTCAGTCTATCAGTTTAAATGTTAATCTCATCCAGAAACATCCAGAATAATGTTTGGCCAAATGTCTGGGCACCCCATGGGTCAGTCAAGTTGACATATAAAATTAGCCATCATAAGAGCTTAGCATACTACCTGGCACTTATACAAATTCCATGAATGCTGACTCCGGAGCTTTTTGACTACTTCTAGTTCTCATAACCTTTTGCTTCCTCTACACTTCTATAAAATTTTCGTGGTAGTTCTAAAAAGCAATGACTATATAGCACATATAGCACTATAATGCATTTTACTGATTATGTTCATTTTTCCACGCAGATATATTGGGGAGAGAAAAAAAAGAAATCATTGGCATCTTCAGTTGCTGAATTAGTAAGGAGAGCTGTGGCTTTTTCTTCCCTGCTCATGAGAGGAAAAGAGGAGTTCTTGTCCCAAATCAAGCCAGGGAAAGGAAGATGCACTGAACAAACCATTCCCAAAGACTTGGGTTTGCCCATTAGAAGGGAAGATTGGCATCTCATTGGGCACCCAGTTGGGCAGCTGGGCTACAAAACCTGTAGCCTCACTCTGTTCTATTACAGCTAAGTGGGCTTGGGGTGGAGGTTCTTGGGAGAATCTTGAGATGTAGCCCCAGAGTCTGGGAGACTGAATGAATATTAAGCGTGTTGCCCCTCACATGGAGATGGAGAACAATGGTAAGAACTTGGATGACGGGAAGGGAGCTAAACAAGAAGGGACTGTGGTGTAGTACACTGGTAAGCAATCTGCACCATGTGCCATTCTCTGAGACTCTTAGAGGGCACACAAAATGGCCTCAGCACTATCCATGGCTCTACATGAAGAAGCGTGAAGGAGAGAAAAGGAAGCCAACCAGTGGCCACTTCAAGCATTGCAATGCCCAACTGAGTGAGCAGCTGAGGACGAAGGGAGACTTGGCTGCTACTCTCCAAGGGGTCCTTATTGGGGCAGAGGCAGAAGGATGATGAATATCACCCAGGAAACAATGCACCTCCATCCTAGTGGAGACGGTCAGCAGCATACCCAGCCTAAGTAAGACTGGAGCACATCCCACCATCAAAAGAGCCAGGGATGTGTTCCATTTCTCCTGTTTCCTCATCTTCCCTATAAAATGAAGGCTTTGGAACCTAGAAGGAGGGGAAAGAAACATCAGCTCCCTAAAAATCTGCTTAATTTCCTTCCCTCCACTACAGGGTGCTAGTGTGGGAGGAGAAATAAAAGAGCTAATCATGCTGCTTCTCTCCCTTCAAGTCTCCAAGTCAGGAAATAAGAAGATGCTCTTTAAACTAGATTTAAATGAAAACCAATTTAAAATGGAGCTTTAAATTGGACTAGTGTGCATTGTTTTAAATAACTGAATATAGCAAGAAATCATTAACGGCCACTCCTATCGAGTTTGCTTCTTCTGGGCACACAACAAGACCACATTTCTTATCCCTCTACAAGTTACAAAAGGCAGTGTTTTAATTCTGGCCAATGAATTATGAGCAAAAGTGACAAGTGTTGTTTCAGATCTGAGAAAGGGAAAATCTTTGGGGACCCTCCAGTGTTTTCTTCCTCAGCTGTGGCCCCCTGAAATATACATGTTAGATTAAACAGTCATAAGATGTAAGCAGGCTGGATCTCTGAGTCACCTCTTGGAAAAGAGATACCCTGGAACTAAACTTTTGTTGGAGTCGCTGGTATTCCTGATTTATTTGTAACCCCAGGATAACCGATTCTGGCTAATGTAGAAATTGATATTGGAAATTGGGTACCACCATAACAAGAACTTAAAATATTTGATAGAGTCTTTTTGCTCAAGCAGTGGACATTAAGGTAACATGTATCAGTCTGGAAAGAGTGATGCATGTAGGCAGGAGCAAAATATTTAGTAAAATAGTCATCAAAGATAACTTGGGGGATATGTTAGATTTCTATTACTGCCGTAACAAATTGCCACAAATTTAGGCTTAAAACAACACAAACTTATTATTTCAAAGTTCTGTAGGTCAAAAATCCTACACAGATCTCACCAGGATATAATCAAGCTGCATTCCTTTTTGGAGGCCCTAGGGGACAATCCATTTCCTTGCTCAGCTGGGTTGTTGGCAGAATCCAGCTCCCTGCAGTTGTGGGACTGAGGTTTATATTTCCTTGCTGGCTGTGAATTAATTGTTGTTCCCAGTGTCTAGAGGTCCCCACTTCCTTGACTTGTCACCCCCGTCCCCAAAAGCCAGCAATAGCACGTATGGTCCTCATGTTCAATCCTTCTGACTCACTCTTCTGCTGTCGTCTTTTACTTTTAAGAACTCACATGGTCAGATTGGGGTGACCTAGACAATGCAGGATTATTTCTCTAATTTAAGGTCCAGGTTTAACAACCTGATTCCATCTGTAATCTTGATTCCCCTTTGCCATGTAAAATAACCCATACGGGTTTTCAGGATTAAGACGTGGACATTTCGGAGTCATCTGTCGGCCTAACACATGAGGCATATGAACCTAAGGGACTTGAGCTCAAGGAGTAGAAACTGGAGAATAGAATCTTAGGAGTCAGTTGCTATTGGCTGCATTTGGCAAAGGTGTTACAAGAAAGAGATGAGTTCAGAAAACAACTGCCAATTTGCAAGTAGAAATGAGAGAAATTAGAAGGACGCCAGAAATTCAGGATCATGAAGGTCTGGAAAAGCCCTCTGCTTCCAGTTCCCAAAGAAAAAGATCAGATCCCCAAAAATGACTTTATGCAAAAAAAATACCAGGACAAACTTCCAATTGATTAAAGGACCTCAGGGCAAAGAGAAGACTAAGATATCTCCGCACAGTGAAACTTTTCAGTTGGATAAAATGACTCAAGGCAACAAGAAGAGGAAGTGGGGAACCTTCTTGCTGAAGCCCTGCACCCTCCAGCTAGGCCCCACCAGGTTGAAGATGAGGCATGGCACCAAGTCAGTGAAGTGAAATACGCGCAGGATTCAGAACCAAGAAAACCTCTACTGTGGTCATCAGTCAGACAGAACATAAGCCTGCTAGGTTTTTGAGAGAAATGTATTGCCAAGAAAACAGAAATCTTTGACTGTTTCAGATGTAATGCAACCTTTGAGCCCCTAAGGAGAATCTTTTCCCGTATGCCAATCTCAAATGTGGCTGAAAAGGATGATGGAACAGGAAGAAGCTCCAGTGGTCAGAGCCCATGGCCACAGATCCCATGGGCAGGTTCCTGCTCAAGGAGCATTCTCCACCCAGGGCAGGGCTGGGACTAGGGTGAGGCAACCAAGGCACTTGCCTCAGACACCAAATTTAGAGAGCTGCCAAAAAACTCAGTAATCAGGATGGTTAATGTTTTAAAACATTTGAAAGTAATAAAATTAATATTTTACTGTTAAAATTTAATATTTAAATTTTTAAATTTAAAATAGTTTCTTTAAAAATGTTTTTTAAGGGGCTGGCCCCGTGGCCGAGTGGTTAAGTTCGCGTGCTCCGCTGCAGGCGGACCAGTGTTTCGTTGGTTCGAATCCTGGGCGCGGACATGGCACTGCTCATCAAACCACGCTGAGGCAGCGTCCCCCATGCCACAACTAGAAGGACCCACAACAAAGAATATACAACTATGTACTGGGGGGCTTTGGGAAGAAAAAGGAAAAAAATAAAATCTGGAAAAAAAAGTTTTTAAAAATAAAAATTGATGCAAAGAAACCCATGATAAATAAAACATTGAAATTTTAAATTAAGACAGAATCCTTGGGGGCCAGCACAGGGGCCAAGTGGTTAAGCTCGAATGCTACACTTCAGTGGCCCAGGGTTTCACTGGTTCAGATCCTGGGTGTACACCTAGCACCACTCATCAAGCCATGCTGAGGCAGCATCCCACATAGCAGAGCCAGAAGGACCTACAACTAGAATATACAACTGTGTACTGGGGGGCTTTCAGGAGAAGAAGCAAAAAACAGAAGACTGGCAACAGATGTTAGCTCAAGTGCCAATCTTTAAAAAAAAAAGAAAAAGACAGAATCCATGGACTAGGATTAGGTTGAGACGAGTGAAGCACTTGATCTCAGAGTCGTGCACGTGCAAATCTCTCTTCCTATTGGAAGCCATCTGTTGAGATGATGGAGCCACAATATGGAAGCAGATAGATTCCTGAGTCATCCCTCGGACATCATCTGCTGTCCTGGAGAGCCACCAGATTCTCAACAGAATGTGCATGAGAGAAGGTTACACCTTTGATGTGCTAAACTACTGAGATTGTAAGATTAATTTGTCACCTTAGCCTAACCAAGCCTATCCCAACTAATGGGAAAGTGGCCAGTAAGTTTTAGAATATTTCCAGGATACCATCAGGAGTAGTGGGAACAAATCAGCCCAGAATATTTGAAGTTGCAGCTGGAAATAATGGAAATCATTTCATGTTTGTACTTCTATTTGAGACTGTTCAGTTACGTGTATGTATTTTTAAGATACTTGGAGGAAAACTTTGTAAAAATGAAATTTTGGATTTGTTACATAATGTTTAAGAAATACAATGGTACTGAAGAAAAAATGGAATCTGAAAAAAGATACCCTTACCTTGTGAACCTCAGGACTCAAAGAGAGTAAAGTTTCTTTGTGAATAAATCAGACAAAGTATTGCCAAATATCAACCTTTTAATTAGTTATGAAGTGAACTATCTCTCTTCAAGAATCTTAGTTTGAGCAAGGTGATGGCCGGTGGGGCCCAACATCTTATTTTATGTTGAGATGATGGAGAAGCAGGCAGAGAAAGGCTTATTTTCATTTCTCATCACCTTTCATTTTATAGGTAATTGTCATGTGCAATTCAATAATTAGTTACTAACCTCAGTGTGAAATTAACCCCTATCATCATCACTGAATTTCAATCCATAGGTGTAACTCACTTTACTCAGTGATATATTCCTGATTTTTAATAAAATGTGAATTTTTTATTGTCAAATCATATTTATTTATGTTGTAGAGCTGTTTTATCTCCCATAATGTATCTTTAAGTGGTAGCATCTTTCAAGCTAGTAAATTTCTCTGGCCCCTGGTTAATCTGCTAAGGAATTAAGGCTCTAAAAAAAACATTCAAAAATACTAGGATTGTTCATCTTTAATCATTATGTAGTGGAATCACTGGTCACTGTTGGTTTATTAATTATTATTATTATTATTTTCAGTTTTCATTTTGGTATACCCACAACCTTCTTAAGAACCTTCTAAGTACTCTTGGAATCCCAAGAACAGAAAAATTGGGGACAGTCCCAAACTATTTGGGCAGCTACTCATGCAACTATCCAAAGCAGGCCCTTTTCATAAATTTATGCCTCTGAATTCAAAAGGGAAAAAGCCTCAAAGGGTTGGTTTCTCTTACATACACTTTACCAATAGTTTGTAGCCTCGAAAGATCTACAACCTAGAAGGCCTCAGGAAAAAAAAAGTTATGATCTCAAAAAAAGGACACCACAGACAACTTACAGAAGAAATAAACATTAGGCCTCGCTTGTGGTAATTAAATAAATCTTCCACTCACTGAATCGGCAAGACATTCTTAAATGACCATACTTAAAGCATACTTAAACTTGGAGGGTGGGAGTGTAAATATTCCTGAAAATAATTTGCAATAGTTGTATACTCTGTTACTCTAAGTTCAATTATAGTAGTGTTTTAAAAATAATAATTAGCCATAAGGACAGTGATTTATGTACTAAAATATTCATTTCATTGAATATTTCTGAAAAATAAAAAACTGAGGTCAATACAAGTGTCCAAGAACAGAAGCAAGGTTTCATATATTTAGAGCAGCCCAGATTCTTTGAAAAAGTTGGGTTTTTGATGTCTCTGATCTGGGTTCACTTCCAAGCTATAAAACCTTGGGCAAAATAGTCTCTCTGAATACAAATTTGTCATGTGAAAAATGGGAACAATAATACCTAAGATTCATAGATGTTCTTATAAAAAAAACTGTCTTCACTTTTGGTTTTCTCTAAGCAGACATATTTTTATATTCCAGCACTACACTGTCGAATATAGTAGTCACTAGCTACATATAACTATTTAGATTAAATTTATTAAAAGTAAATAAAATTTAAAATTTAGTGCGCTAGTCTCACTAGCCATGTTTCAAAACCTCAGTAGCCACATGTTGATGGTGGCTACCATATTGGATGGCGTGGATATAGGGCATTTCATTATCTTAGAAGCTTCTTTCAGCTCATGCTATTATTCTAGAGCCTTATTATTTTTAAAATAGAAAAGCTCATCAAAAATACTAAGACAAAGATGGTAGTAAATAAGAATGCTTCTCATGCAGATAAAACGTGCATTCAGCACACATTTTTATGCATATATATTTAGACAACATACTTTGACTTCTAAACATTATTCCTGGAATTTCACTTGGAAAAAGTAATATGTTCGATTAGGGCAGAAAAATGATTACAAGCACCAAGACATATGTGTGATTATGAAACTTTTATTGCTTGTTAGTCGAGTTTCTTCATTTACGTTAAGTTATAGAAGACATACTCATTTCTTGATATTTCCTTTTCTTTTTTTAAACATTGGCACCTGAGCTAACAACTGTTGCCAATCTTCTTTTTTTTTCTGCTTTTTCTCCCCCAATCTCCCCAGTACATAGTTGTAGGTTTTAGCTGTGGGTCCTTCTAGTTGTGGCACGTGGGATGCCGCCTCAGGTGGCCTGACGAGAGGTGCCATGTCCGTGCCCAGGATCCGAACCAACGAAACCCTGGGTCACCGAAGCAGAGCTTGCAAACTTAATCACTTGGCCACCGGTCCAGCTCCCAATATTTCCATTTTTCAGTCAATTCTTTAAGAAGTTATTGTTGAATTACTCATAATCAACTTAGCTTAAAATATTTCACTAAGTTCTTATTGGATGTATTGCCCTGCTTGAACAATCTATGAATTTGGTTCTCCAATTAACATAGAATTTTCATGTCGCCTCAGTGAATCGAATAGATCCAATGGAAAAGTTTTTTAAGTGATAAGGACTTTTAGCATGTACTATATTTGGATGCCTTCTTCCATGTAATTGACACAGACCATGTTGGGGTTTTTTTTCTATGAAGTATCTTCCCCTCAAATATCTAAAATATCCCTAGGCCTAAGAGAATACCACAATAATTCTATCATTGATTATTTCATTTTACTTTTCTTATGCATCTATCAGATTAAAATTTTACTTTTATAACTTTTATAGAATTTAATAAATTTTTATGTTTACTTTAAAATTTTCAAAACAAACCAAAAACAACAACAAAAATCTCAATTCTAAAAGTTTTAGAGTAAAGATTCATCTGTAGAGGATTCCCAAATTGTCCTCTCTTGAGTGCAGAGAACCTCTCTTTTCCGCTCCTCCTGATCTGCTTCTGGGGTAGGGCGTGAGTGTTGGTGGAGCATTTCTTTCTTTTTCTTTTTTTGGCTAATATCACTATTATTTTTATTACTTATTTTTCCAGTTCACCCAAATAGTTCTCTGGTGGTAGGCAGAATACAACACATGTAGACATGTACAAGTAAAATGAAATTTGGTTCTTTTGACACCAAGGCAGACCAAGAGCATTTCTTAACCTACAAATTTTATACAGTCAAAGGAGCCCTGAGAGCCACACTTAAGCACCGTTTGGGTTTACTCCCAGACACATGTCTGGACGGTCTTCCCTTCCCTTTGCCCACTGGCATCTTGCCCATCCTTACACGTCTACATCCATCTCCAGGTCTTCCATGTAGCCAGAGACCCGGGAGTTTGGTTTTACAGAAAGACTTACCTGGGTTTGAATCAGCTCAGGCTCTTTCTACTCTGAGGACCTGGAAAAAAACTTAAATTCTTGGAGCCTCATTTACTCCTCTGTAGCAGGGAGATAATGAAAACACCTCGTTTGTGGGTTGTTTTGAGGAGTAAATGAGAAATAAAGTGCTCAGCATGGTTCCTGGCACCTAAAACAACTCAATCTTAGCTGTAAAGCCTTTCTTCACTCATTTCCACCAGGCTACCATCTTGCTACTGATTTGGCTTCCCAATGACCCTGATCCTAGGAAGCAGGTGTGCTGACAGTATTAAACTGTTGTGCTCACTAGAAAGGTCTACCTCTCATCATACTCTTGTGAGTTTGAGAGCTATGAGTCAGTCCTTTGAGGCGGATCTTTTGCATACACCAGCAAAACTCAGTTTCTGAAAATGCACACTTAGAACTGGCCCCCAAAATGAAATGACCAAATAAGACACACTGTACTGCCAAGCACAGAGATCAGCCTCCCTAGAGAAACCCATTCGCTCGAGTTGCTTTGGCTACAGCCAACACAATAGCCATACAGTTCTGTGATTCAATTATATCCATCATCCTGGATGCTCAGCATCTTTCATATGCTGACTGATTTTCTTCATAAGGACACATCCATATTTACCATTAATTCTTTTGCTTTAAAAATGTTTTATATCATTCCATCACAGAAATAACCCAGTAGGAGTTAAATCTCAAACTGAGCAAAGCAACACAAAAAACTTTACCCATCAAGGTTAAAAAGAGGTACCTGGAACCATTATCCACACTAAATGCCCCAGACAAAGCTGTGAACTAAATTTACCCTCTTGTATCCTTTCCCTGTTTCTATAACCATCTTTCTGACCTTCTCCCCTACACCCAAGAAAGACTGCTTTAAGGGGGAAAAAATCCAATAACCTTGTTCACATTAAGATGTAAATTAGCAATTCCCTGCAAGGCTTAATAGGGTCTCTCTCATGGGGAATTTATATTTTAATGTGAACCAAAGGACCACATCTATAAGATATAATTTCAGGGAGCAGAAAGTTAAGTAGAGAAGGTCACTCAAGGAGGCTGTAGACACTTCTCGAACCTACGTATGTGTTAGATTCTGAGCAATGGAGCACAGCAAGTTCTGTAAGGAACAACCAGAAGCTGAGGACCAGGCAGAATGTTGTGGACGCTCCTGAGTGAGCCAGGGAAAAGCAGGAGGTGGAACATGGAATGGGAGGGCTCAGTGACAGGCAGAAGTCAGTGATCCATCTCCTCAAGGGGTCTGTATAGGAGAGGTCCAGCAAGGCAAAGCCAGGGGGGCTCCCTCTGGCAGACAGTGGGGGGGAATCTGGCCACAGGAAATATGCAGACAGCCACACAAGGTGTCAGCAGTGCCAAGAAGCATGGACTCCACTGGGGGTTTGGGGTTTAGAGCAGGCTCAGCTTTTCAGAGGACCAGGATGAGAAATTCTGAAGTTGAGTCCAAAAGGCATGGGGATGCCAGCCAGGAAACCAGAGTCAGGAGTCACCACTGTCCTTGTGCCACCTGGAACCTTAGTAGTACCTCCTTCCAGTTCTTAGTTCCAGAGCTCACTCGAAAGGAGGTAGTATCCAGCCCAAATGGTTTAGAACAAATGGGCCATAGCTTTGATCCTAACAGACATTTACCATCTCCTTTGTCACACTCCAGGCCTCGCTTCTTCTCCAGGACTGACCTCCACTCACTTCTCAACTCTGGATTTTTTCCAGTGTGTGGTTTTGGAGCATCTTGTTGCTCTTCTGACTGACCTTCCTGTACTTTGCATCTTTAGTTCTTGTTTCAGTCTCCCATTCCTGTTTCTCACTGGCTGACTTCCTCTATTCTCCACATGTGGCTCTAGTTCCAGCTTCTCAGACTCACTTCCTTTGAAGTAATTTATGTTCCATACAGAGTAATCAAGAGATGCCTCTAATAGTATCCAAACCATTTTCTTCCTCTGGAGCCAGCCTTAGCCTACTTCATCTCAATTGCCATTAATGAGAGACCTGAAGAAACTTGCCGTAGGTCCCGTCAGCCCTTCCACTGTTTCAGGGTCTGCTCCAGAGGTGTGGATCTCCTTGGACCATGCAGCAAATTTGGGGAAGACATTTAGGTTCTATTTGCTTGGGGTTTTTCCTGGCTGTATTAGTTTTTTCTTCACTGCAATAATGCTGCAACATAAACAGTCTCCAAATCTCAGTGACTTAGAGGAACAAAGATTTTTGCACTCAGATTCTGCTCCTGGAACTTACTGGACCAGCTCTGCTTCAGACTGTGGAATAGGTTTAGAACTGCTCCACATGTCTCTCATTCTAGGACGCAGGCTGAAGGAATGGAGACTACTTGGGGCATGTTCTTCTCCTGGCAAATGACAGGAGCACAAGACAGCAAGCCAGACTATATGAGCATAGTCAAAACCTTTGAACAGACATGGTATAGATTATATCTGCTAACATTCACAGCAAGATATATGGTCAAGTCCAAAGTAAGGAAAGTGTTGAGTAGTATTCCCCGCTCGTAGAGAACCATGGCATGCCCCAGAGCAAAGAGAGAATTGTGGAAAAACCCTACAACCTGTAACAGTGGCCTCACGATGATAATAACAATAAAATAACAGGAGGAAGAGGAGCAGGAAGATGAAGAAGAGAAGGATATACCCTTTGTTGAGAGCTTTCTTTGGGCTAGCCAATGGACTAAGCCCCCTGCACGCATTCTCTCATCCATTCTATTGACAAATCTCAAAAGAAAATGTCTTTTTGTCCTTAATTTGTTGGATGAGGAAGCTTAGGAACAGAGAGGTCAAGTCAACAAGTAACAACAGCAACAAAAATAACGATGAGCTCATACTTATTGAGAATTACATCAATTTTGAATCTTTTCTGGTACAACTAATAGAAAATTGAACAGAAATCACTTCAATGAAGTCATTAATTACTTACTGTGCAAGAAGTCCAGAGGTAAGGGATTCTAGGTTTGGTTAGCTCAGTGGTTCATTAGCATCCCCAAAGATCCAGGGGCGTCTTTGTTTCTGTCTATCATCCTCAGCATGTTGATATTGTTCACTGCTTGGTACCAAGATGGCTGCAGCAATTCCAGCCTTCACATGTAGATGATAACTTCCAAAACCTCCCTAGTTTGTATCCCATTGTTAAAATCCCCACTTCCCCTCATGTTCCATTGGCCAGAATTACATGACATTCCTATGCCTAAATCAATCACTTGACAGGAGGTAAATGACTCAGATTGACTTAGACAAATTGTGATTCCCCTTCTTGGGCTTAGGAGAATCCTGGTCTTCTAATGGACAGGTCCTCTGAGACAGGGTAATAAATTGGGATTCTGTGAATGAGGGAGAAAGGCTGTTGAATAGGCACCCAAAATGTCAGTCACCATCTCTTATTTTGTGTCAGCCACTGTGCTGAGCATCTTGCCTATATCAACTCATCAAATACTCTCAATGACTCTGTGATCTGTAAGCTGGTATTAGCCTCAAATTTTAGCTTTCATTCTGAAAGTTGAATTAAATTCTCCAAGATCACTCAACTAATCAATGGCAGAGCCAAAATTTAAACCCTGGATCAAAATTAGCTTCCAAAGCCAGAGATCCTTTTTTTGTTTGTGACCAATGATTTCCATTAAAAATTTTTTCCCCAGATATATTTTTGATTTATTTAATTAACTAATTTATTTGTGAGGAAGATTTTCCCTGAGCTAACATCTACACCAGTCTTCCTCTACTCTGTATGTGGGATGCCTCCACAGCATGGCTGACGAACGGAATAGGTCCACACCCAGGAGCTGAACCCACAAACCCTTGTCTGCCATAGTGGAGCATGCAGAACTTTAACCACTCGGCCACTGGGCCAGCCCCTCACTAGATTTATTGAGAAAGAATTGACATATAACATTGCGTAAGTTTAAGTACAACGTCACGATTTGATACACTTATATACTGCAAAATGATTACTACAGTAGGGTTAGCTAATACCTCCATCACCTCGCATAATTACCATTTCTTTTTTGTGGTGAGAACATTTAAGATCTACTCTCTTAGCAACTTTCAAGTATACAATACAGTATTGTTAACTGTAGTCACCATGCTGTACATTAGAACCCTGAACTTATTCATCTTATAGCTGAAAGTTTGTATTCCTTGACCAACTTCTCTCTATTTCCCCCATCCTCCAGCCCCTGGCAACTGCTTTTCTACTCTCTGTTTCTATGAGTTTGACTTTTTTTTTTAAAAAGATTCTACATATAATTTATACCATGCTGTATTTGTTTTTCTCTCTCTGGCCTGTTTCACTTACCTTAATGCTTTCAAGATCCATCCATGTTGTCACAAATGGCAGGATTTCCTTCTTTCTCATGGCGAAATAATAT
Source organism: Equus quagga (assembly GCF_021613505.1). Classification (NCBI taxonomy): domain Eukaryota; kingdom Metazoa; phylum Chordata; class Mammalia; order Perissodactyla; family Equidae; genus Equus; species Equus quagga. Next base: position 76,692,455 of record NC_060278.1, read on the forward strand.
TCCATTGTTTATGTACACCACATCTTCTTTATCCATTCATCTATTGAAGGACACTTAGGTTGTTTCCATATCGTGGCTATTGTGAATAATACTGCAATGAACATTGGAGTGCAGATATCTCTTTGAAATCTTGTTTTCATTTCCTTCTGATATATACCCAGAAATGGGATTGCTGGATCATAAGGAAGTTCTATTTTTAATTTTTTGAGAGACCTCTGTGCTGTTTTCCATAGTGCCTGTACCAATTTACATTCTTTCCAATGGTGCCCAGGAGTTCCCATTTCTCTACATCCTTGCCTTGCTATCTCTGGCCTTTCTCATAATAGCCGTTAAACAGGTGGGAGGTGATATTGTGCTTTTGATTTGCTTTTTCCTGATGATTAGTGATGTTGAGCAACTTTTCATGTACCTGTTGGCCATTTGTATATCTTCTTTTGAAAAATGTCTATTCAGTTCCCCTGCCTATTTTTTATTTATTTATTTAGTTTTTTAAAGATTTTATTTTTTCCTTTTTCTCCCCAAAGCCCCCCAGTACATAGCTGTATATTCTTCGTTGTGAGTCCTTCTAGTTGTGGCATGTGGGACGCCGCCCCAGCGTGGCCCGACAAGCAGTGCCATGTCCGAGCCCAGGATTCAAACCAACGAAACACTGGGCTGCCTGCAACAGAGCGCGCGAACCCAACCCCTCGGCCACGGGGCCAGCCCCCCTGCCTATTTTTTAAATTGGATTGTTTCTTTTATTGTTACTGAGTTGTAAGAGTTCTTTACATATTTTGGGTATCAACTCCTTATCCAATATATGGTTTACAAATATTTTCTCCCATTCCATAGATTGCCTTTTCATTCTGTTGATGGTTTCTTTGGCTGTTCAGAAACTTTTTAGTTTGATGTAGTCCCACTTGTTGATTTTTGCTTTGGTTGCTTGTACTTTTAGTGTCATATCCAAAAAATCATTGCCAAGACCAACGTCAAGGAGCTTCTAGCAGTTTTATGGTTTCAGGTCTTATGTTTAAGTCTTTAATCTACTTTGAGTTAATTTTTGTGAGTGGCGTAAGTTAGGGGTCCAATTTCATTCTTCTGTATGTGGTCATCCAGTTTCCCTAACACACTTTATTGAAGAGACTATCTTTTCCCCATTGAGTATTCTTGGCTCCCTTGTCAAATGTTAGTTGACCATATATGTGAAGGTTTATTTCTGGGCTCTCAGTTATGTTTCACTGGCCTCTGTGTCTATCTTTATGCAAGTACCCCATTGTTTTGATTACTATAGCTTTGTATATAGTTTGAAATTAGGAGGTGTGATGCCTCCAGCTTTATTCTTCTTTCTCAGAATTATTTCAGTTATTCAGGGTCTTTTGTGGTTCCATACAAATTTTAGAATTGTTTGCTCTATTTCTGTGAAAAATTCCATTGAAATTTTGATAAGGATTGCGTCGAATCCATGGATGGCTTTTGGTAGTATGGACATTTAACAGTATTGATTCTTCTGATCTGTGAACATGGATATCTTTCCAATTGTTTGTGCCTTCTTCAATTTGTTTCCTCAAAGTCTTATAGTCTTCATAGTACAGATCTTTTACTTCCTTGGTTAAATTTATCCCTAAGTATTTTATTGTTTTTGATGCTATTGTGAATGAGAGAGTTTTCTTTATTTCTTTTTCAGATGTTTCATTGTTAGTGTGTAGAAACACAATTGATTTCCATATGTTGATTTTATATTGTGCAACTTTACTGAATTCATCATTAGTTTCAACGGTTTTTTGGTTGGGTCTTTAAGATTTTCTATATATAAAATCATATCATCTGCTAATAACAATTTTACTTACTCCTATCTGATTTGGATGCCTTTTATTTCTTCATCTTGCCTAATTGCTCTGGCTAGGACTTCCAGAACTATGTTGAATAAAAGTGATGAGAGTCATCACCCTTGTCTTGTTCCTGATCTTGGATGAAAAGATTTTAACCTTCCACTGTTGAGTATGATTTTAGCTGTAGGTTTGTCATATATGGCCTTTATTATGTTGAGATATGTTCCTTCTATACACAGTTTGTTGAGAATTTTTAATCATAAATGGATGTTGAATTTTGTCAAATGCTTTTTCTGCATCTATTGAGATGATTGTATGATTTTTAGCTTCGTGAACTTGGATGTCTAAGTCTCTCCTCAGGTTTAGGAAGTTCTCAGTTATTATTTCTTTTAATAAACTTTCATCCCCTCTTCCTCACTTCTCCTTCTGGAACTTCAATGATTCTGACATTTGTTCGTTTGATGGGGTCCCATAGATCGTGTAGGCTTTTTTCGCTCTTTTTATTCTTTATTCTTTCTTCTCTTTTGACTGGGTTATTTCAAAGTTCCTATCCTCTAGATTGTTGATTCTATCTTCTGTTTAGTCTACTCTACTGCTGATGCTCTCTACTAGATGTTTCATTTCATTCATAGTTTTCTTCAGCTCCAGAATTTCTCTTTGGTTCTTTATGTTTTCTATGCCATTGTCAAATTTCTCATTTGTTCATGTTTTCTTAATTTGGTTGAATTCTTTTTGTGTTTCCTTATAGCTCTTTGAGCTTCCTTAAAATAGTGATTTTTGAATTCCTTATCGGGTAAATCACAGATCCCCATGTCTTTGGGATAAGTCACTGAAAGATTATTGCGATCCTTTAATGGCGTCTGTTTCCCTGGTTTTTCATGTTTCTTGTAGTTTTGCATTGCTGTCTTCACATTTGAAATAGCAGTCACTTCCTCCAGACTTTATTAACTGCCTTCAAGAGAGAAATATCTTCCATCAGCCCTGCTAGGGATTCTGAGGCTTTCCCACACCTTCTATGGATATGCCTGCTCCACACTTCTTGCTTCCTCTTGTGTCAGAATTCTTAAGCTTGCATGCCTTCTCTAGATCCTGCAATGCATTGAGCCAGGTGCTGACAGGCTCCTTTTGCTTTCCCAGTGGTAGCACTAAAACTCAAGTTTGTGGTCTCTTCCCGGCCCACATATTTGGACTGGCTTTCTGCATACACTCACTAGCCATCTTCCAAAGCTCACTCTTGCCACCATCATTGGAAGAGTACACAGGGAGCCTGCCACAGGGTGGAGATGTATGTGGGTGAGGCTCCTGGAGCCCTGGGGTTGCCTGTGGGCCAGCTGGGGGAAACTCTGGGTAAGGTGATTTCAGAAGCTCATGGGTAGGCTTCTTGATGGAGTCTAAGATGCAGTTAGTAGTATCTGGGTCCCTTTAATGTCCTTCAAGAGCCCTATCTGCTTCTCTCCTAGTCATTCCTTGCCCCTAGTCACAGTTCAGTACTTTGGATGGAGCAAGAGAGAAATGGGCCTCTTTGGCAACATCTAACTTCCAGAAGCTGGGCAGTCACTCACATGCTCTCACTCCCTCCATGGGAGACATCCCAGGCTGAGAAGGTCTCTTGCGGCCCTGAGCTGTGCCATCTGGGGATAGGAGTGATGTGGGTAGAGTCAGATCTTTCCTCTTACCCTCGTCAGTGAGTCCAAACTTGTGGTTTTTTGCTCCAATGGTGTGCTGGAAATTCTTCACTGAAAATCTGGATTTCCACATGAGCTCTCTCATCTGTAGGTGACTGTCTGAGACAACGTTATTCAGGGCTCCCATTCCATGGCCCAGAGGGGCTGGAGCTGGTTCACGGACTGCTGCAGTGTCCACACCTGAGACCAAGATCTCTATGCCTATTACCGAATGCACAGATGAGGGAGATTCCTCCCTAGTCCCTTGGCGTATGGTGCTGGATCCCACAGCTCCCATAAAGGTACATTTGTCTGTGGACGGTTGCTAAATTGTTGTTGTTGTGGGGCTGAGGGGCACATGATCGATGAACGTCTTATTCCACCATGTCGCTGATGTCACTCCCTCTACCAATCATTTCTCCTAAAGTCAGAATTCTTAATGAAAATCTAGACATTCATGTATCATGTTAGTTGTAAAATATATATATTTTCAGATTTTAGTATCCCTGAAATCAGAATGCAGCTAACAGCCAACGACATGTTAAAGTCTCACGGCCAGCTTTGCTTTTCCGTTAAAGGTACAATCAAAGCTGTGAATAAAACGTTAGACATTCAGGTCAAGAAAGGGTTTCAAAAAGCGAGACCAAATTGCCCAGCCATGTATCCAGATACCAGCACCCTGATTAATCACTCCTGGGAATACGTGGGAGAATTTCCAAGGACCCTCTTGGGCTTGTCTGTTGCCCTTGGTGGACAGGGCCTGGGAAATTTAGGACACAAGTCACAGTTATATACCGTAATGATACATTCTTCCTTTTATGAGTTCCAATCCAGGATGACACCCTCTCACGGATAGTTTGTACTTTGTACTATACCCTGAAAACCCATGGAGAAATAAGACAGGGAGCCGTGCCAGTGCCTGCTGTCCCCAGCTGGCTTCACCAGCCTTGAGACGATGGTGCCTTTCATCAAGAACCTAACCTAATTAGGACCTGAGTACCTCCTGACCATACAGTGAGTGTACCAGCAGAGCCACCTACTGCCATCATCTTCTTGCCACCTGATTGACACAGGAAAAGACCTGGCTCCCCGTCTTCCTATACAATAAAAGCCTTCTCTGTCCACATACATATTATTAGGCTCCTGCAAGTCGGGGCCTCCCTTTAATTTACCCCTTTCTCTGTCCCCTTTGCCCCCACAATGTCTATAGCCACTTGGGGTGAATTCATCTCACCTGATCCTTCTGCTCTGCTCTGAGCTCTTGTGCTGGCCTTGCTATAAGCTGGAGGAATTTAAAGTTTCTTAAGGCTGCAACTAAGGCATCTTCACTGGTACATATTATTGGTTTTCATCCTGAGAGTAAAATTAAGAAAAACACTTAGGGACACGTGGATGAAAGATAAACTTTCTTCTCAAGAAAGATAGGCATGCAAACACCCAACTACAATAAAAGCAGAACACTTTAAAGGTCAAGCAGAATGCTTTAGAAACTGGAGTGCATGGGGGATGGGAGTGAGAATTTAGGTAGACTTTGTACAACCCTTTAAACAGAACAAATTTCTTCAAAAGCATTTTGGTAGGGGTGTAATGTGCTAAAATTGACCATTCTGTACAGGAAAGACTTGAGTTGTACACCTTAAGAGGTAGAAGGATGAGTGTAGTTTTGCCAGAAGTAAAAAGGAAGAGATAGATACAAAATATGAAGGGACTAAAGATGGGGCCTTAGATCAGATTCCTTACAAGCAGAACCTGAGATGGTTTCAGGAGAAACTTTCCGGAGAGCACCAGGAAAGAAGCTAGATAGGAACAGCTTCAGCTAAAGTCTGGACTCAGCTGATCCGGTGGGGAGCTCTGGAGCAAATGCCACCACAGAGTTGTTCTCCCTTAAAGCGAGTGGGCTGGGCTTTTCTACCATTTTATCAGCCACTGACTGGGGGCTCTTCCCAGGAAAAGGGACAGCTTCCCAGGCCATTCCAGGTAAAGTGGCTCCCATAGGCCAAGGGCAATTCTCCAGAGAAATGTGCATCAGCCAACACTTGCATCAGCTGGGTGTCTAGGCAGGGCACCAAATTCATTAATAGCAGAAGAATTTTGGTACGACTTAGTAGCACATTGGATGCTGACATTTTAAAAATGAGCTACTTATGTTTCCATTTTCTATTTTCATCTATCTATACAACAAGTGCATGTGTTTTAAAACTATAAAGCAATATACAAAAAAGAGAGTGAGAAAGACTTCCTTGCTTCATACTGGACTGAAGCTGCCTTTCCTCTCCCTTTCCACTCCAGTAGAGATATTATATAAGAATTTCCAGGACTCAATGATCAGGAAAGCAGTCAAGCATTTCACCAAGGCTGTATATATCAGGACTCAATCCAAACTTGCTTGAAAGAACAGGGACCTTATCAGCTCAAGTCACTAGAAAGGATGAGTTTGGAGCTGACCTGTAGGGTAACTAATGTGGAACTCAAAACAAAATGGTCAAGACTCGCTTAATACTTTGGCACAGATTCTCTACATGTGTTGGGTTCTTTTCTGACTCTGTGGACCGGGTGTAAGGGAACAGGCTGGACAGATAACTTCAGGCTTACCCTAGCTAATGACCTTAAAATTAAGACAGGACTTCTTATACTCCATTTTGGTATGTAAATCTCAGGGAAGAACTCTGATTGGCTGCCTTGGGTCACATGTCTACACTTGGACCAATTGCTGTGCATGGGGTATGTGGCGCAGATTCCTCTGGGTTGACAAATATCTTTTTCCTTGACTTCCTGGCGTATAGCCAGACCTCCTTTCGCAGCCCCCCTTGCAGTTTGATGTGGCCACATGACTGTGTTCTGGTTAATGGAATGTGGAAGGAGGTGATGTGTGTCACTCCTAGATTTTGCCTATGAACACCTCCCACACTCAATTGTTCACACACTCTCTCTTCCCCTTTTGCTGGACAGACGCAAGGGACCAGGCTGTAGACTCTGAAGCCAAGGGGATGAAGGAAGCACAGGATGAAAGGAGCCTAGATCCCGGAATGACTGTGTGAAAGGCTGCCTGCTGTCTGAAAACATCCACGCTGGCTCTTGCATTTTGTTTGTGTTAAGGCCCTGAAATCTGGGGGTTTGTATTTTATACTAGCCTGTGTCTCCTGCCCTAACTAATCCCGGGTACTATGAAGAGCCAGACTGGCTTTGTGTTCAGACTTGTGAACAGGTGAGCAGACCATTGTGGCCTTCAGTGTCAAGAGTCAGAGTGTCAGTCAGTTACTGGCTCTGATTGGATTCTAACTAACTGTGCTTGAGTCACATAATAATTGCTCATGTCAAAGGGATAGATTACCAGATTCAGCTGGGCCTGAGTCATACACTTTCCTTTGTAACCAAAGGCATGGAATTCCATGATTGACAACATCCCTGGGACCACACAGAATGGGGAAGAAACTGATCCCTAAGCAAATGGGAGCACTCTGCAATGACATCACCTAAAGTGAAATCATTAATGCCAACTGCATCCACCGTGATCACAGAATAGGGTTACCTTCAAAGAGCCTGTAATTCTTAATTAAAAAATTTTGGTCAGGAAAAACCATGTTGACCTTCTCAACATCTGAAAATCATCACCTTAACATAATGGTTGATTGCCCTTTTTTCTCTTTTTGTGTTATTCTACCACCAACATGTACTTCCTGCTCCAATCAAATAAGTTTCCCGCTGTGGTAACATGGAAGGTCTGTTCCTGTAGCCGTCGAGCAACGGTTCTCCGTTGGAGTGTGCATCAGACTCACCTGGGCTTGTGAAAACACAGATTCCTGGGCACCACACCCCGAGTTTTTGACTTGATAGATCTGGACTGAGAATTTGCATTTCTAACAGCTTTCCAGGTGATGCTGATGTTGCTGGTGTGGGGACCAAATTCTGAGAACCACTGCTCTAGGGAAAGCGGATGGAAAAGTTAGCATGTTTGTGTGTTGGCAACTGCAAGTGGATTTTAGCAAGATATTACAAGGTCACAATAGGCTTAGACAAGACATGGCTGGTTCCAAAGCAAATATCAAAGGAAATTGAAAGAATCCCTGTGACAGCATTGGACTTTCACAAAGTAATAGATAAAACTAGAAAGGCTTTTACTGAGAAGGTTCCAAGAAGACTTCATAATTGAACAAAGTGCTTCAGCCAGACACGAATATCAGATAAATGGCCTTACTTTCTTCCCACCTGACCTTACTGTTTCACACATCCTCAAAGTAACTGCCATTAGCTAAAGAGAAAGATGTGGGGGCTAGGACACAAACTAACAAAAAACAGATTTGAGATCTATGTTTAGGATCAGAACTATGTAATGATGTGGGTGCACTAAATTTTTGAAGCAATTGCATTGCCAAAGAAACTGTGAGCCAGGACTGAGAAAGTTTGGACTGTTTGAACTTTAAAACAACCTTTAGTCTATCTCCTTCACTAGAATGTGAGATACGTGAAAAGAGAGACCTTTTCTGCCTGTGTTTTCAAACCACTGTACCCAGTGCCTAGTAGAGGGCCTCACACAGAGTATAAGCTTAGTAAATATGTGTGTTGGGAAAAACAAAGCAAAACCTTCAGAGACCTGAAAGTTGCACCAGCTAGAATCTGGCTATGAAAGCTGTGTACCCACAAGGAAGGTACATTCTCTGTGTACCTCGGATGTGGCCATGGAGGTTTATGGACAAGAAAGAGTCTCCTCAAGGGAAGATCTGGGGACATGGGGAACAGGGACAGGGGCTTGTTCTCAGAGAGTAGAATCGGGGTCTATCAAGGAACTCCCCCACCCTCAGGGTATTTGTGGAGGGAGGGTGTTCACCGTGCCTCCTTAGTGGGTCCCATATTTGCTGTGGGTGTGTCTCCCAGTATTCCCTTTTATGAATAGGAAGTTTATTTGGTCTCTACTGGCTCATTGTGTAGTGTGTATTGCGAGAGTTTGCAGATAATTTGTCTTTTTAGATAATAGGTGATTGGACTATGAGGAGCCACATCTGGATGGAGTGGTCTATGCCATCACCTGCTATCCTGGAATTAAGTTGGATGTACCAATTGGATGGAGCTCTGAGTTATCTCTCTTGGAAAGGGAATATGTTCTTATGTGGGAAGAAAAACAAAGCAAATATTTATGAACCAAAAGAACATCTATGTCTTCACCGATCCATTTCCTTTTTTTTCTGGGCTCACAGATGGCCTACATTTCCCAGATTCCTTTGAAGTTAGGTGTCGCCATGTGACTGAAATGCAGCTGTCTTAGTTTGCACTGCTATAACAAAGTAGGTAACTAGATAAGAAAGTCTAACAAAGTAGCCATAGATTGTGTGGCTTATAAACAACAGACATTTATTTCTCACAGTTCTGTAGGCTGGAAGTCCAAGATCAGGGTGCCAGTGTAGTGATGTTCTGGTGAGGACCCATTTCCAGGTTGCAGACTGCTGACTTCTTGTTGTGTCCTCACATGGCAGAAAGACAGCAACCTAGCTCTTTGGCCTCTTCTTGTAAGGGCACTAATTCCATTCATGAGGGCTCCACTTTCATGACCTAATTATCTCCCAAAGGCCCCACGTCAAAATACCATCATGTTGAAGATTAGATTTCAATATACGAATTTGGGGGGACCCCAAACATTTAGTGCATAGCAATAGACAATGGAATGTTCACAAAAATTTTCAGAGCTGGTCCATAAGGATTTCCCGTGTGTGATTCTCCACGCTTTTTCATGGTGTACCATCTGAAAGTTACTATTCCGGGCAATCTTCAAAGCCACCTCTTGGAGATGGCAGCACCTGCATCAGCATGAGCCCCTCAGTGACTTTGAAGCAGCCACCACCTACTGACCATGGGTATCTGCACTGGATTTAACGTGAGAGAGAAAAAGTTTTTACAGTGTTAAGCTACGGAAATGTAGGGTTTATTTGTTACAGCAGCTAGCATTGCTGTAATTTATACCCTTATTATCCTCCTTCAAACTTTTAAACTTTTGGCAATGTAAAACCTACCCATCCCTGTCTGGAATGAACCTTTAACATCTAGACTAACAAAATCTACCAATTACCTCAAGGTCAAGTTCAAATTCCACCTCTTGCCTGAATCTTTTCCTAGCAACTAAGAAAACATAGACTTCTTTCTTTTTACTGTCTTGTGTTAGTTTCCTGTGGCTGCTGTAACAAATTACCACAAACTTGGTGGCCTGAAATTTATTTTCTCACAGTTCTGGAGGCCAGAATTGTTAAATCAGTAACATTGGGCCAAAATTGAGGTGTCAGCAGGGCGGCCCTCTCTCCGGAAGCTCCAGGGGAGAATCCATTCTTCACATCTCCCACCTTCTGGTGGCTGCTGGCATTCCTTTGTTTGTGGCCACATCACTCCAATCTTCAAAGCCAGCAAATTCAAATCTCTCTCTGCTCTATCTTCACACTGTCTTCTCCTCTGTGTGGGAGTGCTCTCTCTCTACCTCCCTCTTATAAGGATACTTATGATTGCATTTAGGGCCTACCTGATAATCCAGGATAATCTCCCAATCCCAAAAGGCATAGCTTTATCACAACTGCAAAGACTCTTTTTTTTTTTGTTTTGCCAATTGCACATATTTCTCGTAGAATACAAGTTGGAAGCTAACTTCATCTAATTCAGAATTATATAATGTATTACTTTGTATCCATCTAATTGCTTCATGTATTTCCTCTCGTTATACAATGCTGATATCATTCAATGATTTATTCATTTATTCATCCAACAATTATTTGTCAAACATGTTGCCTATGACGAGCACCATGCTACCATAATATAGGATTGTAAAGGTAAACAGTAGTCAATCACACCACTTTAAAGGAGTTCATAAAATGGTAGGAGATACACATAACTATATAGACTATGATAATATGGTGTGGTGCCAATAGAGGGTGAGTGGAAGATACAATATGTAATAGGACATGTGGGAGGGATGCCTAATGCACACAATACCAAGCTGAGACCTGAAAGAACTACATTGGTAAAGGGAGCAGTGAATGGGCGAAGAATGAGGACAGGGTGAATAGAATGTGCAAAGTCACTGAGGTTCCCAAGAGCATAGTCTGTACCAGGAACTGAAAGTGGCTCCTTATTCAAATGGAGCAAGAGTGAAGCAACCAGAAAGCATGAGCCCCCAAAAATCTGATAAATGAGAAGTTCACAGGATTACCAAGTGAATAAGAGAAATGAAAACAGGATTTTGATCAAATACGTAATTTAGAGGTGAACAATTTAAATATCAAAAGTTAAGAGGAGCCCTTGGGAAAACGGTGAAGTCCTCAATTTTTGAAAGAACTGGCCTTTTTAGGATCATGCTACAAATAAATATGACTTAAAAATATTGTAACACAGAATTATAATCATATTTATGCAAAAGTCGGTGTTTGATTTATTCACTGTCTGGTCTAACTAGTGCAAAACTACCATTTTAACCTAAGTTTTAAGAATGTATGAAATAAATTTATTTTCATGATTTCCTCCTTTCATTTCTTAGGCTTATTTCAATATCAAATCCTTTCTTCAGTACTTCCTATGAAAACGTGGTCACTCTTTTAGGTGGAATTAAGTTTTTCAGTACCAAATATGTTCAAATAGCAAGATCCTCCTGTCATGACAAAGCAATGGGCTTGGACTGAATTATCTATCGAGAGAGGGAATGTCAGCCCTATCCAATAGAACTTTCTGTGATGACGCAAATGGTCTACGTTTGGTCTGTCCAACAGGGAAGCCACTCGCGCCATCAGACTATTGATGTGTGCTTGCCCATTTACTGAGGAGTAGAGGGTAAATCACTGCTAACCTTGGTTGAAACTATCCAACAAATAGGGAGTCATACAAGTTCATGCACAAGTGTGCTTGAATGTCACTGTGTCTTGCCAGAGAGGCAGTGGAACAGGCTTAGCTGCAGAGAGAGTGGAGGCTGATTGAGGAAGAGCTTGGGGCCAGGCTGGAACCCAAGATAGGGACCAAGATCACCATTCTGTAGGTCAACCAGCAGACCAACAATTCTCTTTACAACTCCTTGAGAATGTGGAGATGTTTAGTATCCTGCCCATGTATATTAACATTTTCTCTACAGTGGTTAAGCTAAAATGTCAGAATATATGTAAATTATAGAGTGCTATATAAACTTTAGGGAGGTTTTAATCATCGTTATTATCTTGGAGTATGATGTGAAAAGATTCCTCCACTTGAATTCCTTTAGACTCGTTATTTTTATCACTCAGTTAAAAATATTTTCTAATAGCCACTGTAATTCTTCTTTGACCTATGGGTATTTATAAGTGTGTTATTTAATTTCCAAATGTTGAACATTTTTCTAGATATCCTGTGTTATTAATCTAATTCCATCATGGCCAGAGAACATGCGCTGTAGGATTTCAATCACCTGAAATTTATAGAGGTTTTTTTTTGTGCCTCAGCATTTGGTCTATCTCAGTGAACCCACTGCTTGCACTTGAAAAGAATGTGCATTTTGCAGTTATTGGGTGAGATGGTCTATAACTATCAATTAGATCAATGTGGTTGCTACAGACTCTTTCCTTTCAGAAAAAATTAAATGCCCAATCATTTGGGAAATGGGAATTAAATATGGTAAATTCGCATACAAGACAATTTTATTCCTAGGTACAGAAGAATTTTTTTTTTTTTTTTTTTTTGCTTAGGAAGAGTTGCCCTGAGCTAACATCTGTTACCAATCTTCCTCTTTTTTTTGCTTGAGGAAGATTAGCCCTGAGCTAACATCTATGTCAATCTTCCTCTACTTTGTATGTGGGTTGCCGCCATAGCATGGCTGATGAGTGGTGTAGGTCTGCGCTCAAGATCTAAACCTGCAAACCAGGGCCACTGAAGCAAAGCACGACAAACCTAACCACTACGCCATGGGGCCGGCCCCACTCAGGAACAATTTTACTTTGCAGACCTTCTCAAACTTGGAAAGTTCTCTTACCAGCTCAACATTGCTCACTGGACTTTTCCCTTCAGATAAATTTGCTAAGTACATGAGAAGGATTGACAGTTATTGAGGGCTAACTGTATACACATCACAAAGAAGTAGTTATCATCAGAACTTCTGAAGCATGAGAGCATTTCAAGCCTCAGCTTTCCAAGCACTTCCCTGAGGGGTTTTCAAAGCCAGAGTGACCCATGAAGCTGGAAATCGTTACATTTTGCTCTTCTTCATCGTTGAATGCACCATCAATTGAATCAGCTAATTCCTCTAAAGGAATAAGAAGCTTGACGGTCTAAGCAATTCATCTTCTATGGCTACTGTTCAGCTATGAGCTGTATCTTCCACGTAAGCCAGAGGGATGGTCTGATGTTCAAGGTTCAACATAGACAAAAATACCAGGAAACATTTATTTAAAATAAAATGAATTTTAATGTGATCGGTGCATTTTATTAGTCAGAGTTTTTAGCTGCAAGCAACAGATATGAACTCTGGCTGATCTGAGCTGTAAAACCATATAGGAATAGTAGGTGGCTCACATAAATGGGAGGAAGGATAGATAGTTGGGACTTGGAAATGGACAGCAAAAAGGTGAGTCCAAGTCTGAGGACTGTTCCCTCATCTTGCAGTTGCAGTGGCCTGAGGGAAGGTAAGTGATTGCTACGGTTCTTTTTGTCTCTGCAGCTCTCCGTGGACGGTCCAGGGTAGGAGCATCTGATGAACCAAGCCAGGTGGCAAATCCACCACTCTGCCACCAGACAAAGGAGGGAAACATATCCATCTCGCTTTTTTTGTCTTTTAAAAAGGAGTTAGATTCTACATTTCACCAAGCTTCATACAGTAGGAAATATCTCCCAAATAGGAAAAGGGTTCAGACAATAGCAGGAAAAAGGAGACAAACGCCCCCTAAATAACCCTTTCTGTCTGTCTTTATAATTGAGCATGTTCGCATCATAAGGCAAAGGGAAGGCCTTTTGTTTTGTTTGTTTCATATTTTGACTTGTCACAAGAAGTAAATGGCACTTCAATATCATGTTTGCCTGCACCTTGGCCTGGGGGATCAGAAGAATTGGGTTTAATACTGGATTTGTTATGAACTAGCTCTATGATCTCAGTCAAATCACTCTCTACTTGAGCCTCAGTTTCCTCACCTGTAACTGGGGGAATTGGAATAGATGAACCCTAAATTATCCAGCAAGAGATACAATCTCTATCAGGGTTTTCCAATAGAACTTTCTATGATGACGGAAATGTTCTACATCTGGTCTGTCCTACCTGGAAGCCACTAGCCCTATAAGACTATAAAGTACTTGAAATGTGGACAGTGCGAGTAAAAAGCTGAATCTTCAATTCTATTTAATTTTAATTAATTTAAATTTAAATAGCCACATGTGACTAGAGAATACTGCTACATTATACATTAGACTGTTCAGCTCTAAATTATAACCCCAGTGAAGGCAGGGGCCATGTTTGTCTTGCTGATTTATTTACTCTCAGGGCCCAGCACAGTGACTGGCTCAATGTTAGGCAGGTTGTAAGATTCTTTTAAATATTTCTTGGGCCATGAATGTGCCAGGCACTGTGCTAGATGCTGGGCATCAACGTGTGAACCCAACAGACATGCATCAGTGTTCTCATGGTGCTCACATTCTGCTGGGGAAAATACTCAATGAAAATACGAGTAACATTTCTAGTATGTTGGCTGGTGATGAGAATTAAGGGAGAAAAATAAATCAAGAGGAGGATAGGAAGTGTGAGGGCTGGGGCAGGGGGTTTGTAATTTAAATAGAAAGATTAGGCAATAAGAAGGTGACATTTGAGTAAAGACTTGCTGAGGCATGGAAGTTAGCCATGCAAATATCTGGAAGGAAATATTCTAGGCAAAGGCCCCAACATGAGGTCATGCCTTGGAATGTTCCAGAAACTGCAAGAGGCCAGTGTCACTTTGTGTTGGGAGGGAACAAGTGGAGAGATGATGAGTAAGGAGGTTAAAAGAGTAATGTGGTCTATGTAGAGGGGTGGGAGGTGGTTCCTGTCAGCCCTAGTAGATTTTTAAAAGTCTGATGGGAATTATTGGAGAATTTGTGAACAGAGAACTATGACACGATCTGGTTCATGTTTTCAAAGGATCCCCCTGGCTGCCCAGTTAAGAGTGATATGGGCCAAGGGAAGATGTAGAAGGACTACGTAGGGAGATATTCCAATCATCCAGGCAAGAGCTGGCGGCAACTTGGACCACAATAGTGGTGAAGGCGGTGTGAATGATCAGATTCTGGTTTTAGAGGGAACGCCAACAGCATTAGCTAATGGATTGGCCATGGGCTGTGAGAAAAAGAGATGAGGCAAAGATGCTGAAATTATTTTGGCATGGGCAACTAGAATAATGGAGTGGCTGTTGACCAAGCTGGACAGGACTGTGGATGGGGCAGGGTGGAGAGCAGGCAAGGAGTTCCATTTGGGATCTGTTAAGTCCAACTCTAGAATGAAGAGTGAGCGTGCTCTTTGAATCTTCCAACTCCAGCAATATAGGAGTTTGTCATTACAGCAAAAGATGCTTACTGTCCACCTGATGGGACCCAGAGGATGATGGTCTGGAGTCTGCCCTACTGCTCTGTCAAGATGTGAAGATTCTCCCCAGTCACATCGCCTCCTCCCTGAGTCTTCAGCTGTCTGAGTCTGCCCATTTCCCAAAGTGCACAGCATCCAGCTGTGCTGGCCACTGTTTATTTTGCCCGAAGGAAGCTGTCTAGACAATGTCTTTCAGTCCTTGCTAATAGAGTATTGCTTGTTTGTTTATTAAATTTAATTTGAAGGTGGTGAATAGATTGCATATATCGTGCTTGTTCCCCCAGGTACTTACATTCCAAGACTAGAAACCATTATACAATTTTAGCACAAAAGAGACTTTCAAAATGTGTACATTCTGGGGACGAAAGATTCTCTATAATTAGGGCATTTAAAAAATTTGCCTTTATTTTATATGTTTGTTTAAAACCAGAAAGATATGGTATAGAAAACAAATGCAATTCACTTTGAAATGCTTGAAATGCTTTTAACTTGGGTTAAAAAAAATAAGTGAAAGAGATTCTTTCTTTTTTTTCCCCCCCCTTCAGCCCTGGGAAGGATTTTCTAGGTTTTGGAATCTTTCATTTATGAAAGTCTGAAGTCTGGCATCTGCTCTTTCCTGGGGTGGTGCCAAGAAAACGCGATGTTTGTCATCTGATAGGACAGAAGGCATCTTTGATTTCCTAGGAGAGCACAAACTTGGAGAATGTGAAGCCTGTGGAAAGGTACCTGGAAAGGAAACCCCCATAGAATGGCCACATGCTGCCAAGCTTTCCCTTGGGGAGCATTTGCAGAACAGGGACTGCATTGTTAGGCTAACAAACTACCCAGGACTTCTCTCTATTCCCCCACTGTTGAGTTCCTGGCTGGTGTCCCAGATTTGCTTCTGGGTCCTAAATGTACCCATGTTTCTTCTGTTGTGAACAGAGACTCAGGCTAGCCCTGTGCTTCTCCCACCTCCCCTCTCTGGGTCTCTAGTTGCCTCTAACCTCAGGTCCCTCCTAAATGCCTTGTCTAGAGAGAGGTTTATTATCCACCCATGGGAGAGGAGTCCCCACTGAAGCAATCCGCATCCACTGGCGTATCCATTCTCACTCCCAGTAGCCACCGTTAGTACTCTTCTCACGTCCCTTTTACCATCCTGTACACTTGTCCCTGCAGTGAGAGCTGCAGCTAATGGCCCACAGCTGCACCTTTCTCTGGAAAATTGCCTTCTGTTGATGGGAACACCTTGCCTGGAGATGCCTGGCAGGTTAACTCTCCCACCCTCAAGTGGCCAACGACTAATTAGAGAGCACAAAAGCCTGGTCCCTTTGCCCCAAGGTCAGGCAACTCCGCCTGGCAATTTATACTCGAGAGCCCCTGCTGATCAGATTAAGGCTTCTAGAGACCACATCCTTGCTTGGCTCCTTCCCCTTATCCATCCTACTTTCCCACCTCTTACAAGTGTCTTCTGAGAGCATTCCCTTAGTAAACTATGTGCACGCACAGCTCTGGCTCAAGCTCTTGTGCAAGATACACTGCAAGATAATGCACCAAGCAATCACAACGATTTCACAAAAGACAATTTTAATCTGCAAAATTTTTAACCTTTTTGAGTGTTCACTGAAGCTCTTCATGATGCCTTATTTTTTTAACCAAGTCAAAAGCTGGTCTGGGTGGAGTTCTCTATCGAAAGCCTTACTTCTCAAAGTGTGGTCCATGGACCAGCGGCATCAGCATCACATCACCTGGGAGCTTGTTAGGAATGCAAACTCTTGGACCCCTGGCCCAAGTCAGCTAAATCAAAATTTGCATTTTAACAGGAATCCCCAGGAGATTCTTATACATATGTAAGTTTCAGAACACTTGCACAAAGATGTCCTATTGGTGAGTTTTGCCTGGTTGAAATAACTGTGCAAAAATTTGAAGCTGACAGTGAAAATGCACAAAAACTATAGCTAAAGACGGAACAATAGCTCACTTATTTAGAGGTCATTAATTCTCTAATTCAAACTGCCAAGAAAAGAGCCTAAAATTAGAGGTATACAAAAAATCTCTGGGAAACCAAAATCGATGTCATGAAGTTCATAAACCAAAATTCACTTGTCTTACAGGAAATCTCCTCAGACTCTCTTAGTTGATGTTTCTTTTTAGCTGTGTGTTCCTGCCTAATAAGATTAGTTATCTGGTTTTAAAGTCTTCTGGAAATTTGAAAGAGCAATTAAAAGGGGTAAAGTCATTTCCTGGAGCAGTGGTTCTCAAACTGCAAGCCTGGGACCAGTGGTATCAGCATGCCCCGGGGGCCTGGTAGAAATGCAAAGCTCCTGTCCAGCCCTGACCTACTGGATTAGAAACTGTGCGGGTGGGGTCCAGCCTTCTGTAGTTGGACAAGCCCTCCAGGCGATTCTGGTGCATGCTCAGGTTTTGTTTCCACTGTCTTGGAGGAAGCAAAGAGTGAAGCTGATGGCAAGGGGAAAGACAGGAGAAAATAAACAAACAAATAAATATAGCTACTGAACAGACAGAGAGAGGTCTTAGGATCATTTAGCCTTGATTAAAGGAGTGAGGGGGGCTAGACTTCAGTCACAGAGGCCAGTAGTAGCAAAGACACAGAATCATGAGACAATTGCATGCTAGGGCATAGATTTTAAGTTGCGGTAGAGAAGATGCTACAATGGAAGTGAGGGGATGACTACAGGTGTACGAGGAGCTTGGCTTTCTTACCTCCAAGTAACATGGAGCCACTGAATCTCTAAGTGGTAGAGTAACCTGGTTAAAAAAGAAGAAGAAAGTTTGGTAGTTGAAAAGGAGAGCATTCTGTCATCTAAGGATTTAATTTATCCATTGATGCAGAATAAACAAGGCAGTATCATATTTGGTTAAATAGTGAATAATGCCCTGTGGATAACCCTGAAGTCATGGACACGAATTGCTACTGTAACAGGCTCTGGATGGACCACGTACAGCGTACCTGGGACTTTATCATGAGACCGTAACCTCAATCACAGAAAATGAAAGCAGTCACGTTAACCTTTCAGTGTTACATGGAGATAACTCTCTCTCTTCCAAAAGCTCTTCAATTTAGTCTTAACACTATTTCTACGACGTAAAATTAGGTTTCCCGCTTTCCCTTTACACTTTTGTACTTTAACCTACAATTTTATGATTGTAATAAATACTAAATAATAAAATGAAACTGCAATTTCAGTATTCGTATGAGCCACAGTGGAAGTCAGCCTGTGGAAGACACTTACAGGTCATGATTTTCTTTCACTTTCTCCAACTGTTTTTCATTTCTTTGTGATGATTTATGTCAGCTGACACAAAATTACACACCAGGTTGATCCGCCTAACAGGGAGCTGGGTGGAAATACTAAAACAGAATGTCTAAAATTGTCCTTCAGAACGGAGAAATACAGTGGATCCACTAAAATATGTAATTCTATGAGCATTATTCAGTAGCTGCACTGCTTGGTGCTTTGTGTTAAATTATCAAGCAGTCAAAAATACTAAATGCTGCCTTAGTGGCTTTCAGAAGTTAAGGCATCCCCTTTAAACCCCAGTGTCAAAGGGAATAACGTTATTTTATGACGGTCAGGTTAATTCAAGGTAGACTGCTGTCAGGTTAAATGAACCCCTTCCCCACCATGGTGGGGAGAGCCTGTACTTTTGTATCTATTGGGGTTTCTGTCCAGTGTCCTGGCACCACTGACCTAATAGAGAGATTCCGGCTCCGATGACTCGCACAGTCTCCTATGTGTTTTGGTTCTCACCGATACAGGTGTTTCTGCAACAGAAAGGAAAGACATGGTTGCAATGGATGACCTTTGCCAAAACCTCAAAAAGCATTCTTTGAAAATTCAGAAAATGTTCTCCGTAGTTTTACTATCAATGTGGTCTTTTGTTGACTGCAAAATAGAACGCCTACTTAGATAACAGACACAAATAAAAATCACATTACTGGAATTTTTTGCTTAGTGGTCGTACATAATCATTCAGCAATAAGCAAAATTGTGCCTTTTAAATGAGGTTACATAGAGACATGATGGATGTTCCTTTCATAACGTAAAAAAGAATATTTATGTGAGTTATGTTGTGGCACAGCCTTTGTAGAGAAATATATATATATTTAATTTAATTTTATATATGTATAATTTATATGTATATAAATTATATGTATTATATGTATATAAAATTATATATACATATAAATTTTTATATGTATAATTTATGCATATATATATAAAACCTGGATTTGGCCTTATGGGTTGACATGGTGTTAAAATTCCCAAAGATCTTAAACAATTAATTCATTCATGGGCATAAACACACATACACACACACACACACACTCAGATATATTTCACATTTTAAAGCGTCATATTCTAAAAATGAGGAAAAAAGGAATAGCCATTTCATAATCTTTACTATTCTTACATCCCTCCAAAAGGAGAAGGTAATCGTTGCTAACTTTATTGAATCCAGTTTAAAGTAACGGGCACACATATTCAAGTTGTTTTAAAGTTTTTATCTGTTTTTTATACTGGAGTAGAAGTGCCTGATTTTTTGCTGCTCTCTTTCTCTGTGCTCTTTTGCTCTGCTAAAACCTGCAACCCCTCAGTTTCTCGTCCATGATGCCCCCCATCGCAGCACTCACAACTCTGTGTTTTAATCTGTAGTGTAATGTCTGTCCTCCCCGGAAGACTGAGCCCCTTTAAGAGTTGGAAGGAATTTTCGTTTGCTATGATGTCCTCAGGGACCAGCCCAGTTTTTAAATAAGGATTTATTTGTCCAATGAGTGAATTCCTATATTATTAGGAGGTTCCATTTGGATTTTTACTACTCTGGTCATTACGTTCAGACACCAAAAAAAATCTACTGAATAATCTACTGAATGCAGCAGTTCATAATATTTGACCCATCTGTTTCACAGATTTACAATTAAGCTTTGCCAATACACCTGTAGCGGTTAAGAGAACAAATTCTGGAACCAAAACGCTGAGGTTCAAACCACGGTTCTATGAGAACTTGGAAAATTTACTTAAACCCTTCATGTCTCATTTCCTCATGAAGAGAGGGTTGTTCTGAGAATTTAATTAATTTATTTGTGTGTAGCAATTAGAACCGCCCAGCACATAGTAAGTACTGCATAAGTGTATGTTGTTACTTTCACTATTATTATTTAATTGTAAAACAACTCAGTGACTCAAAGGACAATTGAATGTATTTTGACAAACCAGTTCTCTAAATATATACCTTCATTTTCTTTACCTTTTTTTATTCTGTATCAAACGGGATGTAAAAATACAAACTTTGAAATCAAATTTATGATCATATTTACAATTCCTATCTTCGAAAGGCATTTTTTCCTTAATTTTCTGCAACCATACAATCTAAGCTCTCCTTTACAATCTCCTTTATACTGAAAAGAATCTCACACTTTGACACAATTTGAGATTCAAACTTGACATAGGTTCCACTGTCATTTTCCTGACATTTTTCTGAAGCACTCTGAGCTCTGGAGAAACAGGATGTTCCATGTGTCAGATCCTCAGCTGAATACGTCTCCTTTGAGTCCGGTGTTGTGAGAACGAGTCCTGTTATTATTATGCTGGATCAAGTATGAATAGAGTGTTTTGCACACAGTTGCGTCTACTCAGTGCAGGCCATCCATGTATAGCACATTTTCGTGCATTTTCTTTGGCTTGATATTCATCCGGGGATGTTTGAGGTGGTTCAAACGTCAAAAATATCCATCTGTAAAATTTCCCTATATATTCCTATCCTTAACAACTTAGAGACCTCAGTAGCTTTGTCTTCAGATTTTTATTCACTATGTACGTATTACTCAATGACAAGCACTCAAAAAACTGTCTCCTGATGAGGGAGACTATACAACCTCTCTCCTGTATTCTGTCAGAGATGAAATATGGTTCCTATCCTGAGAAACATGTCATGCATATTGCCCATAACATCATTGTAGAAACATCCACCTTTCTAAAGCTTTCATCCCAGTATCAACGTTTATCTACTCACTGTTGAGAAGACATTGTCCCCATTTGATACACTAAGAAATAAGAAAGAGGCAGCAAAACAGGGACTGAAAATTCTTTTTTCCAAAGCCACAGAAAGAATTAGAGGGAGCAATGGGGGAGGGGGCAGTTCCCAGGGCTTCCCTTTGTTCAGTAACCTCCTTTGTCAGTTTTCAATAGCAGCACTGTCATTGTCAGTATCAGTGGAACAAACCTTCAGCCCAAAAACTAAGAAGCAAACCTTTAACATTGAGAAAAATCACTTAAAAATTGATTCCACTTAGAGATATGAAGCTATGACCTTACCAAATGTCTGTGTCTAACCCCAGGGTCAAAGCATTGAATGGACAGTTGGGGACTGTGCCATTAATATCTCTGTGCTCCTCCCTTCTACCAGGAACTTATAGGAAAACTTATGAACAACACTTAACATAGGGCCATGTGAAATCTTAGCAACCCTTGAGTAGACAAGCCTTTATAATCTATTCTTACAGGACAGAATTCTAAAAATTAATGTTCTATGCCTCTACTTTCACTAATCTAAATGAAAGAATTTCACCATGGGCATACATTTTGTTCCAGGAAACTGAACATTTTATGTAATTCTCAAAGAGTTTATGAAGCGCAGGAAGAAAATTCACTGACAGAAGAATTGACACAATGAGAATGCCAGCTTCGACAACAACAACGTTATCTAATAAAAAACATAATGAAAACATGCTATAGAACGTTAATTGTTACCTTAGGATAATTTAGGCATCTGCAGGCCATTTTATCAAGCGCGCATTTTATTTATGGACTGTTGTCTCCATGTCAAGCTCTCTGAATTAATTCAACGCTTCCTTCAACGCCCACGTGAGAATGTTTCTCATAGTTCAGAAGTCCATGGCCATTTGGCCCAGCAGATTCCCAGTATAACAATGACTAACATTTATCTGGCACAGTTTTCCAAGCAGTGGGCTAAGTTTATGCGAGTTATTCAATTTTATGCTTATTACAAAAGTACTTTCAGAATTCCATCTTTATGAGAAAATTGAGTATTATAGAGGAGAAGCGGCTTGTCTAATGTCTTGCACTTAGGAACTAGCAGAGTAAGTTTTGAAACCAAGTGGTCTGTCTACAAAACCCATGCCCTTAACCGCTGGGCTACACTGCCTCACATACATTGCTTTAAATCATATATGCTTAGTATGAAGTCAACTCTAGTTTATTTTCAACAACTGGGGATTATTCCCAAAGATAGCTAGCCCTAATGTCATTTGCCTCATTTGTTTGGTACTTAATATGTGCTATATTATTGAGATGGTAGTACATGGTTTAAAATTTATACTTTAAAATTGCCATTTATTGGGGCTGGCGTAGTAGTTGGGTTTGCGTGTTCTGCTTTGGCAGTCCAGGATTCCTTGGGTCCGGATACTGGGTGCAGATCTAGCACTGCCTGTCAAGCCATGCTGTGGCAATGTCCCACTTAAAATGGAGGAGGATTGGCACAGATGTTAGCTCAGGGACAATCTTCCTCAGAACACACACACACACACACGAAATTGCCGTTTATTGACTACCTACTACATCAGTCACTATTTTGATTACCTATAAATTGGTCTACATCAAACTAATTCAACTTTAGAGTCAACCATTTCTTATCATCATGTCTCCTGGTTCTGGGGGTTGACTGTGCTCAGCAGGGCACTTCTTGATTGCAGCCTCTTACGCTGTTGCAACCTCATGTGACTGCTCAGTCAGGCTCAGGACATGGCTGGAATCATCTTGAAAACATCTTCACTCACATGCCTGGTGCTTAGGCTAGGAAGAATTAAACATCTGTGGGCCAGAGTAGGTGGGTCTCTCTCTATGTCTTTCTGTCTCAATGTGGTCTCTCCCGCATGGCAGCTTGAAGTGAACAGACTTCTTAGATGCTGTTCAGTCTTCAAATGTGTGTGACCTGAGAGAGCGTTCTAAGTCAAGCAGGGTCGCTTCCACCACCTTCTGTTCATTAGAAGGGAGTCACTGAGGCCAGCCAGTCTTCAAGGGAGGGAAATTACTCTCCATTTCATGACAGGAAGAGTGACAAAGAATTTGCAGACACGTTTTAAAACCAGCACAGGCATAATCATAAATGCCTTGCACAATTACCTTACTTAATTATCGCATTTTCAATGCAATAGACATTACCTTCATAGTACAGTGGAGGAATCAGACACTCAGGTAGAGAGGACAGAACTCAGATTCAAACTCACATCTGCCTGAATCCACAACAAATCCCATTCCCTCATCCACTGCACTGTATCTTAGACCAAAAAGAGATGAAGTTCCCAGCAGAATCAAAACAGAAAATTTTGGGATAAAAAGCAGGACTCTTCCAGGGGAGTGGCGTAAATTTTTCATTCATTCAACAAATATGTATTAAATGCTTACTATGTGCTAGGCCCTAGGGATACAGGGATATATAAATAGGATCCAAGCAGAATAAGGATTTAAACTTCTGGATGCATGCATCAGTATCGGAGTATTTTCCACAGTCCCTGCTCACGGATGTTAGTGTCTAGGGGAACTGGCAATTAACAGACAACCAAGACATAACAATATTTTATGAGTTGTGATAAGTACTCAGAAGGGAGTAAAGGGTATGGTGAAATTTGTGATGGATGTTCCTCATTGCAGGTGGTTTTCACACAGAAAATAATATAGCTCAGGCCACACCAAAAATAGTGCTGCATTGCACTGACAACAGGGATGGGTCCAAGAAACGGAAATGTGATTTAAGAAGGACCCATTAGAATGCTTCCCGGAATTCATACATGCACAGAGGAGAAAGAAGTTTTCTTTCTGCTAGGGTTGCCAAGCTGGGAGAGTATGTATATGGAACAGTAGGTGGCCATATTGAGGAAGCATATTTGGCCAAAGAGAAAGTAATACTGACACACAGAGAGGAAGGAAACCCTTGTGGGGTGAGGGAGGGGAGAGCAGAAGACAGGAGAGGGAAAGAGAGAAGAGGAGAAGGGGAAAAGAGAGAAGAGAACTGATAACACCCCCTGGGCTTAGTTTGGGTTAGGAGATACAGTTGCATTCTCCAGAGTGCTCTGTACTTACTCTCACAGGCTTGTGCTGCCATTTTGTGCTACCTTTTCTGCAAAACCCACTCAAGCGTGAAGTTGGAACATGGTCTCTCTTGTCCACCATTTATTTTTATCTGCTGGTATAGCATCAGAGGTATACTTGGTGCTCAATGAGTATTTATCTGGTGAATAAATGAATGAAAGGATGGGTGCATGAGTGAGTAAGTGACTTGGGAAAGAAAAAAAGAACTACATAGAGGAAATTTACTTTCCTCTACCTAAAGACAAGGAAAGAATGCTTCGCTAAGTTGAGGAGTCAGAGAATATTTTAGCATTTTCATATTTTAAAAATCATTAATTAATATGGAGTTTCCTCAAAAAATTAAAAATAGAACTACTGTATCATCCAGTAATCCCACTTCTGGGTATATATCCAAAGGAAATTAAAACAGGATATTGAAGAGATATATGTACTCCCATGTTCATTGCAGCATTATTCACAATAGCCAAGACATGGAAACAATCTGAGTGTTCATCAATGGATGAATGGAAAAAGAAGAAGCGGTATATACAAACAATGGAATATTATTTAGCCATGAGAAAGAAGGAGATCTTGCCATTTGTGACAACATGGATGGAACTTGAGGGCATAATGCTACGTGAAATAAGTCAGATAGGGAAGGACAAATACTGCATAGTATCACTTATATGTGAAATCTTTTTAAAAAGTCAAACTCATAGAAACAGAGAGTAGAAAAGCGATTGCCAGGGTCTCAGGGGTGGGGGGAACAGGGAGAGGTTGGTAAAAGAGTACAAGCTTTCAGCTATAAAATGCATAAGGTCTGAGGATATAATGGAAAACATGGTGACTACAGTTGATCACACTGCATTGTATAAAAGAAATTTGCTAGAGAGTAGAAAATGTTTTCACCTCCTCCCAAAAAAGATATTTATGTGAGGTGATGGGTATGTTAATTAATTAGATGAGGAGAATCCTTTCACAATGCATACCTATATCAAATCACCATGATGTACACTTTAAATATCTTACAATTTTATTTGTCAATTATACTTCAATAAAGCTGAAAAGAAATATTAATTAAAAAACCACATAGTATTGATTCAAATACTAAATTATCAACAATCATCGATAGCATGAAACATACAATCATAGAAGAAGATGTAATTTCTCTTCCACATGGACACAAATACAACTTAGGTTATAAAACCAAACATTCCAAACCCTTAGAATACACACAAGTTTCAAGATCAACTTAGTTTAAGGAAACTCAGTACTGACAGGTAGAGCACAAAGTCATGAGAAAATTAAAAAGTAGTTAAAACATTCATAATGCCCAGCTTTCTGCCATTATAGGCTTCAAGCCAGTAAAAATAATGGAACTTCCTTCAGAATCAAATAACAACTGGAGTTAGCACAATCACAGAAGAATCAGGAAGCTGGGGCCTCAGGACCAAAACATAACCAGATTGAATGTGTCTTCATGAAACCTCAGAGGTATAATTTAAAAATTACTGGGTTAATTTGCTTTTCTATAGCAAATGGTCCCTGAAAATGATGGTGTAATTTATCACCCAGGCATGAAGATGAAAAGTTCCTGGTGAGTAGCCAGGCCTTGTCTGGTCTCATAAATTCTGGCGTTGTGAGATTTCCTCCATTCCTGGCAAGTTTATAGGCACAGTAGATTTCCATGTTATCACCTTTCATTTCCAGTTCTGGCATCCAAGGCTTTTTATTAAAAAGAAATCAAAACAAACATAAAAGCCAATAAACAATCAGCAATAAAAACTCATAAAGAATCCAGACATAGCGGAAGTCAGTATCTGTGGTTGCTGGTCATTACATTCTAAAGTCTGTCTTCTTTTCCACCCAACTCAGAAGACCACCACCCTCATGATCCTTCCCGTTCCAACCCCTCCTAAAATAACTTTCACTCATCCACACTAAAGCACAAATGACCCTGAGGAACTAAAAGTATTTCTTTTCCAAAGTGTGCTGGTGACTTAAGAGAATGAAGCTTTAGGGGCTGACATGGTAGTGTAGTGGTTAAGTTTGTGTGCTCTGCTTTGATGGCCCAGGGTTCACAGGTTCAGATCCAAGGCACAGACCTACACTCTGCTCATCAGGCCATGCTGTGGCAGCATCCCACATGAAAAATAGAAGATTGGCCCAGATGTTAGCTCTGGGCCAATCTTCCTCACCAAAAAAAAAAAAAAAAAAAAGGAGAGAGCACAAAGCTTCAAGATACAGCAATGAGTTCTCATGGTGAAATCTCCAGTATTTACCAGTGAGAAGATAGAGGATGTATTTTGGGGCTCAATGGGTTTTTCCAAGTTCCTCTCTGGAATTGTGGAAGAGCGGGTTTTACAAATCAGCCTATATTAAGGAGCGTACTAGATACTCATAAAATACGGAATAATCTCTCTTTATTGATTAATTCATCCTTTCATACAATCATTTTTTTATTTATTCAACAAACACTGGGGATGCATTCTTGATTCCATCCCTTCCTAGTTGAACAAATTTGGTAATTATACTTGACCACTTTATGCCTCGGTTTCCTCTTCTGTAAAGTGGAGAAAATAGTAGTGCTTACCTCACAGGGCTATAGGGAGGGTGAACTAAGTTAATATACATGAAGCTCTGACTTGTGCCTGACACCTGGATTCATATTAATTATTGAGTAACTACTGTGTGCCAGTGACTCTGCTAAGGACTGCATATATAAAGTGGAAAATAATGTTACTGTCCTCAAATGTCTTTGAGTCTAGTCATGAAACAGTCACACTGACAATGATAAGAAGTGTTTTTATATGATAAAGCTTAAGACTGAAAGCAAGAAAACCAAGTAGGTGCCACTTGCAAGAGTCAAAAAGGAAAACACCGCAGGTCTGAACTAAAGCAATGGATAAGAGAGTGAAGTCTCAGTGGGGTAGAGGAGAGGATAGAGGTGTGAACGTTTTAGGAAACTGACCAGTAAGACTGGGAAACCAACTGGATGTAGGAGGGGGAAGAAATGAAGGCTTATAGGGTGGCCTTAGTTTACTGCCTTGGGTAACTGAGTAGATGGTGATTGCTCCCCATAGGTATGAATAAAGTAGGAAGAGAGGAGACACGTTCAGTTGTGGACACTTTGTGTCTCAGGTAAAGATGTTACTAGGGAATTGGATATACGGGTCTCAAAGGTTTAGAATGATGATTGAGACTTGGCAATCAGCTGATATAGGCAGGAGAGGAAACCACTGAAGCAGATGAGATGGCCTAAGGATATATCCTTCCTTTACTAGGCATGCTACCTGTGTCATTTAAGTAATACTTATAAAAACTCTACAAGATAAAGGTATTAGTTAGAACGTAGTTTCAGCCATGTGTGACTGAGACCAAAAACAGCACTGGTTTAAAGAAGGTACACATTTATTTTCTCTTATGTAAAGATCTGAGCTGGCGGTGGAGGCTCTGCTCTAGGTATAATGCTCCCTGGTATGAGAAACCAAGAGTCCTTCTCTTTTGTTGTTCTACCATTCCTAGATTCGCTGCCATGCCTACATCTGGCCAGCACAGAGAGGAGAAGGAGGACAGAAAAACAGCCATTCCCTTAAAGCTATGACCCAAAGTTGAATATGCTATTTCCACTTACATCCTATTGGTAAGAATTTAGTCTGTGTCAATCTATAGCTCCAAGGAAGGCTAATCTTTATTTCGAGTGGCCCTGGTAGCACTATCTGTAAAAGCAACATTGGAAACAACACACGTGTCCATCCATTGAGGCCAGGTTCTTCTACACAGGGAGTACTATGCAGCTGTAGAAAGGAATGAGGAATAGCTCTATAAACTGGTAAGGAAGAAACTCTGGGATGAGTGGGAAAAAGCACAATGGAGAAGCATATGCTACCATTTATCTAAGAAGAGGAAGGTATAAAATACACATGTACATTTGCTTTTATGAAAAAATTGGAAGATGAACCATACAGTTTAAAAATTAGTGCCCTATAGAGGGAGGAAAGGAACAGGATAGAAGAGACTAGGATAGAATCTGACTTTTCTGAATATATTGTATGATGATCTGGAATCTTGTAAATATTTAGCATAATTATAAAGGAAAACTAAAATTCAAAGAGGCAATTCTGAAAAATTAAAAGCAAAATGAAACAAAACAATCTGATTATAAATTCAATCATTTTGACACACACCACCCTATTTTGAGTGACTTTAAAACACAGGCATTTGACAGTACTACCCTAGTGGGCAGTACCCTCTAGACAAAAAAACTATAAAGAAAAATATTTTAACTAATCACATATTGGTGGTGGTATTGATATTGTTATTCCCAGTCTGTTTGTGGACAGTGTGATAAAGCAAGGGATAGTTTTGCTGAATGTCATTGAGAATCAGAATTTTTAGATAGAAAGGAAGGTCATGGAGATGTAAAGATCAATAAAGTTAAGTTTAAAAATCTGTGGTCCTGAATTTGAATTAGAAGTTTTATTATGAATTAATGACACGCTTTCTTTAAAAAAAATAGATGTACACACACATGCACACAAATATTTTCTAGATCCCTCCACTGAAAAAGTCTGGATACAATGACAAACTCAGTGACATAAGCACCCCTAGTGCCAGAGTGTTATCTCTAAATGCCATTGCTCCACTAAAGGCACAGGGAAAATGGCCGGTTCCGGGTCAAGGACAGGAAATGTCTGTGATGTGTTTGCAACAAGGAAGCTATCAAAGCCGCTAAAGGCCATGTCAAAGAGTCTCAGGAACCAACGCCAAGAGTCACTGACCAAAAATGGGAAACTCAGACCATTAATAAGATTAGTAACTCAACGGATTGAAACAGACCAATTAGTTCAAAATCTAAACAAATAACAACAGAATAAAATATCTCTTTGGTCATCATTGGAGGATGCTAGGGAACAAATTATTATTTTGAAAACAAGCTACTGTAACTATATTTCAGGTCACCAACAGTTGATTAAAGGAAGTTTTTTGTTTAGATGTATTCTTGCTAACATATTCTAGTTAACAAATGAAGAACAAATAATAGGATCAGAATACTCCCATTTTACAATCCCTAAAAATTTTGTACCTACTGATCTAGGCAATGATCATCAATCAATACCTGCCAACATCATTAAAAAACCAAAGTACTATGTGCTTACTAATTGACGTCCACACCACCACTGTGAAGTATTCTTTGTGTTGTGTGTGTACGTATGTGTGTGTATGTGTGTGTGAGAGGAGGATTGTCCTTGAGTTAACATCTGTGCCAATCCTCCACTACTTTTTGTATGTGGGACGCTGCCACAGTGTGGCTTGATGAGCAGTATGTAGGGCCATGCCCTGGGCCTGAATGCGCGAACCCCAGGCAGCTGAGGCGGAGCACGTGAGCTTAACCACTACACCCCCAGGCTGGCCCCCTCTTTTTTTTTTTTGCTTGAGGAGATTCACCCTGAGCTAACATCTGTGTCAATCTTCCTCTATTTTGTATGTGTGTTGCCACCATAGCATGGATGCCGACAAGTGGTTTAGGTCCGCGCCCAGGAACTGAACCCAGGCTGCCAAAGAGGGGTGTGCCAAACTTAACCACTAGGCCACAGGGCTGGCCCCTGATGTCACTTTCTTATTTTTTTTTTTTTATAGAGTTAATGATAGGTTACCCTGATGTCACTTTTTGAAAACTCAAATCTATTTTTATTTAGCTTTTAGATCTAACTACCAATTCATAGGAAAACAGTGAACAAAGAAACATGTTAAACAACACCTAGGCAACACTCACCATCAAAATCAAGACTGTGAGAAACCAAACAGGACAAAAGACTTGGTTATTCAATAAAAAATTTCAGGCACAAAAAATTCAGGTAAATTATGTCAACCAAATACAATGTATAAAGTTTACCTTGATCTTGATTTAAACAAAGACAGTTAGGAAACATTGAGGGAAAGTCAGACTGATGAGTATGGGAAAATATGAACTGTGATTACTTTTTAAGTGTGATACATTGCAGAAAAGTCATTATCTTTTAGAAATACATACTGATATATTTATGAATAAAATGACATAGTGGATGATGTTTCTGGGATTGGCTTCAAAATAATATGGCGAGGTTGGGATGAGGGATACAGATGAAACCAGACTTGCCATGAGTTGATAATTGTTAAAACTGTGTGATAGGAACATAAGGGTCATTATACTAATTTCTATTTTCTAGTGTATGTTTAAAATTTACAATATTAAATAACTTTCATCAATTTCTATGGAAGATGGAAAGCATAGATATTGGCAGGAAACTAGCAATTAGTACCACAGTATATGTGATAATGTGTATCCATTTTGTAGATGAAGAAACTGTGACTTAGAAAAGAGAAATGGATGGTATCCTCGTTGGCACCTGTAATGGGCCATCTTAGGAAAAAGAACACAGAAGGAGTCAGAGGAGGTGACGAGGGGCCGGTTGGAAGGTCAAGAGAGAATGGTGCCATAGACATTAAGTTAGAGGAAGTTTGAAAAGGAGGAATCTCTGTGCCCATAAAAATTGGCTGATTTTTTAAACAAGAAAAATCATTAATCAAGCATTTTCAAGGAACCTACTATAAAGCTCACTGACAAAAGCCCCTCGGGAACACACCTTGAGTCAAACAAAGTGGGATTTATTGAGCTTGATGCAGCAAAGGAGAATACACCCTGAGGAGTGGTGGGGCCTCTCCATAAGAGGGAGTTGAAAGGGGTTTCTTACGGGATTTGGGTTCATGTTGGATGACTCCAAGGTGGGTTTAAGAAAACAGGGGCCAGTTCTGGATGGATGCTGTCCAAGCTGCGGTATGCGAATAATTTTTCTCTAGGAGGCTGAAGTAGGGCTAGACCGGCTGTTGGTAGTCAGAAGGGGGCCATGGTTAGTTGTTCGTTGTGGGTGTCAAGTGTCCTTGGCTCTGTCCTGTTTATATGCTGTGAGCATTGTTTATGTTCAGGGAGGAACATCATGGCCTGGTTGTCAGGAGGGCCATTTTTCACTTTTTTAGTACTTCTATGCAGAGCTTTGTGCTGAGGTTGCAAATCTCCGTAGCAAGGCTCTAGCCCCTGATGGTGTCAAAGTCAGCTTGTAGTTTCAAGGCCAATCAGGCAGAGAGGAGGGAGGACATCTTAGCATCTCACATGTTGGGCAAACTTTATTTTTAATTTTGCTCTTTAAGAAGAACACATGTACGCACCTAAAATGGTAAGAGGAAAGCAACAGAGATAAAAATGGTTCCCAAATGGCGTGAACAAGCATCAGTCTCACAGCCGTAAAGCAGAATGAAGATAACATAATCAATTGCCCAGAAAAGTCCTACGTAGAGAGAAGAGATAATCCATTAAATAAAAATTAAAAGGAATCTCATTAAGAGTTACAGCAATCTTCCAGATTGTTTTGGAAACTATTACAAGAAATCCAAGTTGCATTTCTTTAACGCACTCCACACCATTAACTTTACGTAAAGAGCAGCACCATCAAGAAATAAATGAAACAATTCAACTGGCATTGAGCACAGGATTATTCAAGAAAACCACCACTTAAGAAACAAAAACCCTAGATGCTTTTGCATTCAGTATTGGCCATATCAAACAATTTCAGCTGAAAGAAGAAAGAGTAAAGTAATTAAAATAACTTCCCTTGATACTGTAGGTAAGTAGGTGTAGCTGCTGGACCTTTTTATCTTCTTTAGCAGAAATGTTTTTTGAATCACTTTCTGTTCTCTACTTCTTGGTATTTGGAATACTGATTTTGGAATGGAACTTTTATCCATGGATGTGAAACTGATTCTAGAAGCCCCAAGTCTGGAAAAGAGAGACCCTCTCTTTCCACTTGTCCTTGTGGCGTGAACCCTGCAGTAGACTCTGACGCTGGCTGGGGTGGAGGCAGTGGCTAATTCTAGTCCTGGAGGAAGCAGTGTCCTTTCTGAGGAGTAGGACTTGAGCTCACAAATCCCTAAGGCAAAGGCAGGAGAGAAGAGAAGAAAAACATGAGGAGAAAGAAAGAGGAGAGATACAAGATGAAAAGGGGAAGAAGAGAAATGGATAGAAGATAGAGAAGTGAGACACAGAGACAGGAAAATTTGCCTGGAAGGGGGAAATTCCCCTCCTACCCCTCTTGAGTTCTTTTGGCTGGTCTAATAATTAAATTGACACATGACAGGTTAACAGGAGAAAAAAAGCAAATTTAACTCATATGGATGGAGGTCTCATAGAAACAGGACCTGAAGAAATGACCAAAGCAAGCAGCTTTTATACTCTTTAGACAAAGAAACAACAGATTTGTGAGAAATTGACAGGACATAGATGCTTAGGCTTTGGGTGATTAATTAGTCAGGAATCTAAGCAGAGTTTGTTTACACAGCCTTCTCAGTCCTGAATTCCCTCTCTCTGGTGATAAGGATGTCACTCTACCTTCTGGATCCCTTTCACACAGGAGCATCCCTTTCACGTGGGAGATTTATTTCCTGCTTTCAGGGAGACAAAGAGAGGAGGATCAGAGTGCCCTTTTTGCAGTAGCTCTTTCTCAAGTAACTTCAAAATAATCAATATGCCACTGTGGCACATCTTGGGGTGGCCTGCCCTGAGCCCCAAAGAAATGAACCAAGATTGATTATCTTCTATGTGCCAGCCACTTGGCTATACACTTCAGACTTGAGACCTTATTCATTCTCACAAAATCCCCTAAATTAGATGTTACTGTTTATAGCTTAGAGGAAATAGAGACAGAGATAGGCTATGTAACTTGCTCATCCAGTATATGGCTGGGGCTGTTGGAGTCAAGAGCTGTATTGTCTAAGGGATGGGAGTCATGTTTTAATCACTTCTCATTAACAACCAGGGATTGCAAACTCAGATTCCTAAAAGAAACCAAACGGATAACATGAAGGCATAATTTGGGTTGGGGGTTAGGAACTGTGGCCAAATGGGGAATGTTTTCCCCAATTAAAGTCATTCCGTTTATTTAAAAAAAATTAAGTACTGTGTTGGCTTTGCAACAGCTTCCAACGTGCCCATTGGAAGAATTTTAGTTTAATAGCTGCGGCTAATGCTGCTAACCTGTGTCTATCTCCTGTCATTCTTGCTCTTCAATAATCTCCCTCCTTGTTGTCCTTCCCAACCCTGTTTCTCTCCTTGTCCACCCCTCCTGCCTCTGATCTCCAAAGCTTCATTCTCAATTAGGAAAATTCTTTTTACTCACTTTAATCTACCAGAATGCTTGGATCAGTTCAAATTCCATCTGCTTTCTTTTTAAAATTTACAAACATAAACAATTTTAACTTGTTGCAAAAAAAGACCAGTTCATTTAGAATCTGAGTGACGGAAGAGATTTTAGGACTGTTCAAATATAGTACTCTGATTTAACCTTGAAAAAAATTAATGACCAGAGGTCACACGGCTCTCCCAAGTTCATGTAGGTTTCCCAAGGTCACTGGGCTTTTTACTGACATAGCCAAATGTTAAAGCTACGTGGCCTTGTTCTTCCCACAGAACAGTTTTTCCTATCCTTTTAGTCAGGTAACAGAAAATCCCTGCTTATTCATTCATAACAATTAGGAAAAGGAATTCAGGTAGTTAATACACAGGGAGGAGAGGACCATATGTCATGTTTGTAAAGAACTTCACAGTTTAAAACCATCTCAGGGGCCGGCCCCACGGCCGAGTGGTTAAGTTCACACACTCTGCTTCTGCATCCCAGGATTTCACCGGTTTGGATCCTGGGCGCAGACCTAGCACCACTCATCAGGCCATGCTGAGGCAGCGTCCCACATAGCTGAACTAGAAGGACCTGCAGCTAAGATATACAACTATGTACTGGGGGGCTTTGGGGAGAAAAAGGAAAATAAAAAGGAAGATGGGCAACAGATCTTAGCTCAGGGCCAACCTTTAAAAAAAAAACATCTTATTTGCTCATCACAATAAGCCTAGGAGATGGAAAGAAAAGATATTTCCATTTTACAGATGGACAAACTGAGACAGAGAGTATGAGTTATTTTTCTACAGTTACATCCTAGAAAAACTGAGATGAGAAATCCAATTTCTGACACTTTAAAACAAAATTTATTGAAGTCACATTGGTTTATAACATTCTTTAAATTTCAAGTGTACATCATTATATTTCAGCTTCTGTATAGACTTAATTTAATGCCCTTTTTCCACTATGCCACTCCGTTTCTCTTTTTTATAAAGAATCAATATTATGACAATTAATGCTGTGTCATTTGTTTCTTTTACTTCCAATTTGCTATTTTCCAATTTGTTTTAAGATCATAAAATCTACTCAGTTTACCTAGTGCAGTGTCTACTGTCTCTCATGGATCCCTGATACCAGTATGTGAATAAGCCCAGGCTAGCTTGCTGGAGGAAGAGAAATCACATGGAAGAGAGCCCATCTGTATCAGCTGAGGCCATCTTGGACAAACCTTCAGCTGGGCAACCCCCAAACACGTAAGAGAGCCCAGCCAAGGTCAGCAGAGCTGCCTCCTTGATCTACAGCTGCCTACAGAAGCATGAGCGAACACAGCCAAAGCTACAAGTACACACAGCTGACCTGTAGACTTGTGAGCAATAATAAATGTTTATCCCTTTAAGATACTGAATTTGAGGGTGGGTTGTTATGCAGCAGTAGCTAACTGATACAATGCCTTATTTTAGGGACTGGCAGTACAGCTTTGACACAGACAAAGACATAGTTTCCACCAACTTCTCAGCTGGTTTTAGATGATGGCACATTTGGAATCCGGCTTCCAAACAAAACTCTAAACCTTTTTTTTTTTTAAGTTTCAAGACTGCCTCCTTGCCTGACTGATTGATGGTGTACCTCTGTGTAAAGTGATAACATAAAGAAGTGTTGTTTGCTAGGGAAAAGTGTGTCAATGGACTGAATGTCATTAAACATAAAACCTCTCTGGCTGCTAATAGCTTGATGGATAGCAGTGGGTTGTTTTAAAAACGTCTGGTAATTTCACTAAAACAATTTAATTTCTTCCTGGATCATGTGTTTCAAGTTTCTTTAGAGGATTTCAGAAGTTCTGAAGGAATGGGCCCAGAATATAGAATGGAATATGTGTTATTATCCTAAGCCACGCATTCTTAATGGGGGCAATATTGCCCCCAAAGGGGAGAAAATTGGTTTTTGGGGGGGAGTGTGTGAAAAAAAATCTTAGATGTTACAATGGCTTGTTGCCTCCCAAGAGCTGTAGTATGTAAACAGATATATAGTATATCTGTGGTATCAGAATTTCATGGGAGGGGAGGTGAGATTAGTATAAAAAAGTCCAAAAAGTCTCCTTAGAGGAGGCAGTAATGAAAAAGAGTTGAGAAACACTGTACTTAACAGAGGTCAGCACCAAATGGTCATGGCCAATAATTTTTTCACCGTATCCTCTCACATTGTTTACTTTTCTCTTAATTTATATCCTTTAATGCTTCCAGTTTCTATTTTTCCATTTTCACTTAAAATAAAATTCATCTATCCTCATTTCTTGAGTAACTTCCAGGGTAGAATCCCTAGTTACTAATATTTTCGTCATCGACACCATTATCAATTATTTACTTTTTGTGAGGTGCCACCAACAAACGCTCTCTCTGGATAAATATATTCCATCTGCCGCAGAGTTCTCTAATCCTTGTTACCATGGAGTCCCCTAAGATACAAGTCCCTCACACCTGGCTAGTTTAGCAGCAGGGGTAAGAGAAAGCAGCTGATGGATGTACCTAGACAAGGTGGGAAGAGAGCATTTTCACACTGTGGTCCCCTGGGGAGACAGGGATTTCCACTAGAGGAACACTCTGGCCTCTCTCCATCCCCTTCCCCATCCTCCCCTGGAGAGAAGCAAAGACTCATCTGATAGTGAGTCCAGAAGGAGCTGAGCATGTTTGGCTCAAGTCCCGCCCTGTGGGATCAGCCTGCCAGCAAAGAGTGTTCATTCTCATCTCTTCCATAATGTAAATTTTTCAGTAGATGCCCTCATGGGTAGGCTGGTGTTGCCCCAAGTACCTGTAACTCATATGTAAGTTCCCGTCAAAGGAATCATATTGGAGAGAAATAGAAGGCACTTTCTTGAACTAGAATTTTTCAGTCATAACAGTTAAATATTGACCTCTATCTGACTGATGCCTGCATCTATCAGTTGGTTCCAAATTTGGGTGGGTTGGTGCTTGGGGCCAGCCCAGTGGCGTAGTAGTTAAGTTCACATGCTCTGCTTTGGCAGCCCAGGGTTCATTGGTTTGGATCCTGGGTGTGGGCCTATACATTGCTCATCAAGCCATGCTGTGGCAGCATCCAACATACAAGACCTGGAAGGATTGACAACAAGCATATACAATTAACTACTGGGGTTTTGGGGAGAAAAAAAAACACAAGAGGAAGATTGGCAACAGATGTTATCTCAGGGCTAATCTTCCTCACCAAAAAGCATACCTAGGAAAAAAAAAATGATGGGTGCTAAACATTAGCTTTCTTAAGTCCCACATGAATTTTCCTTAAAAGAAGTTTTCCTAAAGTTGAGATAACCTTCTCACGTCCAATCTCTATACACAGCCATTCAATTAGACCATAGAATGGCCGGATTCCATAATTTATACCACCCGCAAAGCTGACTGCACATCCCATAAAAGGTTAAATGCATGAATCTACGGACTGTAGTAGGATTGCCACAAATGAGTCAGGTGTGGCAATCTTCTGGCTGAATACCTCTGTAGAGTTCACGATGTGAGAGCCAAGGACTTTTAAAGAGAGAAGTTCAGTATTATCTTCCTTTATCTGAAGTGCAATTCCCTCATATAGTTATTCAACAAATATGCTTGCAGCACACGTAAAATCCATCTGTATTTACTTGTTAGTCCTCTTGCAGCAAGGGATGTGCATAAGACGCATTTCTAAATTATGAGATCTAAACAGGCTTCTGCTGGGCAACTTCTGGAAAGACTTTTGCTTTCACAGAAAAAAGTATAAACCTGGCTGGTATTTCCTTTCCATCTTTTCCTAACTTACTTATAGACGTGGTATTTGGAAGCACAGCAGCCATCTTGCACCCATAAGGATAAAAATAATAATGATGATGAAGAAATGAAATCAATCATGACTAAGCATTTTGAAGCAGGAAGATAGAAAGAGCCAGAATTCCTGCTGGCAATTTAAATGATATGAATCAAAGTCACCAAGTGCCTTCCTCCTGATTCCTTTTTACTCTGAGTAGGGCAGGGAATAAGCCTTTCTTGATTAAGATGTTTGTGACTTGCAGCCAAACACTTTCATAACATACAATACACAACAAGGCATAAGACATACATCCTACTGTGAAGCTGTTCATAGTCTAGAATCACCTCAATATAGGTGAAAAGCTTCACGATAAAGGTAAATACAGGAATGATAAAACTAGAAAATGGACCACTAACTCAGTCTAGGATGGGCTCGGGCTTTTTGGAATACCTCAATCCAAAATGAAACCCTGAAAATAAGAAGGAGTTAGTTAAGGTTGAGGGGACTAGAGCAACAACTAGCAACAACAGCAACAAGAAAATAGAGTCAGAAGGGAGAGGGGAGTAAAGCCAAATGAGAATACAGAGATAACAAGGACAAGATATGAGTCAAGTCAAACCAACCCCCACCCCCAACACTGTAGTTATAATGTTGTCCTGCTTATTCTATGCTGAGTAGAAGAAGAGTATTGGAACCATCATACACTATAGACAAAAGATTATGGTCAATGATTTTTTTATTTCCTACTGGTCTCTTTTTTGTCAAGAAATACATTTCCTTACACACGCCGAAAATTTTTTGTCATGATTCAATGTACGAATCTCATACTTCCCTTAATCCCTGCTGGGGGTAATCCAGATGCTTAACAATAAATATTCTATTCAATATTCTCCTTTAAAAACATTTTTTGGACTAAAATCTGTATTATATCTTCTTTGGAGGTCCCCAACTCTTTATGCTTTCGTGGTCCAGTTCTCCTTCTGCCTTTAGTGATGGCTGAGTGAATCAGAAGACTTGTGGAAGGTACTTGTAACTGGGCATTCTTGCCTGAAAGGAGAGAAGGAGGAAGCTCAGAGAGGCCTAGTGAGCTGAGCCAAGCAACTCTAAAGTGAGGGGTGTCTGGAATAATCTCCTGGGTGTCACGATTCTCCCTTCAAGAGTCACCATTTCATTGACTGCAAGCATTCTCTTCCACCTGCCCATGGTTGCTTAATAAACCTTCCCAAAACTTAGTGGCTTAAAACAACCACTATGTATTTAGCTCATAATATGGCAGGTTGGTTCTTGGTTCAGGTTTGGCTTATCTTGGTTGGGGCTTTCTCATGCACTTACGGTCAGCAAGTATGTTCGGACCGGCTGAGTTTTTGATGATCACGGTTGTTCCAGCGGGACCAACTGGAACAACCCTTTGGTCTCTACATGGTCTGTCATCCTCCATGCTGGTTTGCATGATGTCTCAGGTTCCAAAAGCAACAAATGAGCAAACGCCACTGTGTAAGCACTTTCCAAGTCTTTGCTCCTATCAGGGTTGCTACCTGTTCCAAGGTCATATTCTAGGGAGTGGAGAAACAGACTCCTCTTAATGGGAGGAATAACAGAGGGACATTGCAAAGGGTATGGATACTAGGACAGGCATACTCTGGGCATTTTTGGCAATCAGCCCACCAAAGCTGCACATTAAAATCAATCAGGGGGGCTGACCCCATGGCTGAGTGGTTAAGTTCGTGTGCTCCACTTCGGCAGCCCAGGGTTTCACCAGTTCAGATCCTGGGCGTGGACCTAGCACTGCTCATCAGGCCATGCTGAGGCAGCAGCCCATGTAGCACAACTAGAAGGACCTACAACTAGAATATACAACTATGTACTGGGGGGCTTTGGGGAGAAAGAAAAAAAAGAAGATTTGCAACAAATGTCAGCTCAGGTGCCAATCTTTAAAACAACAAAAACATCAATTAGGGATGATGCCTGATACCTAGGCAGCAAACTGAACCAAGTACATCAGGACTTCTGGGAGTGGGACTTGGCATCAGTGTTTCTTTTTAATTTTAATTTTAATTTTTTGTTAATGGTCTAGCTCTATCTACAGCTCTGGGGTGCCAGTTTATAGAAGAGAATTAGACCCCCTGAGAAACTTTACAGTTAGTTTCTCAGTAATTCAGGACTTTTTGATATGCAAACACTATTTTGTCCAGCTGACATGTCAGGTCAGTTCAGTTAAAGCAGTTAAAATTGATTCGTTTTAGGGGGCTGCTGATGGCATAGCGGTTAGGTTTGTGTGCTCCCAATTCGGCGGCCCAGAGTTCGCTGGCCTGGATCCCAGGCACAGACTTATGCACCACTCATCAAACCATACTGTGGCAGGTGTCCTACATACAAAGTAGAGGAAGTTGGGGGCACACATGTTAGCTCAGGGCCGATCTTCCTCAGCAAAAGAGAGGAGGATCGGCATGGGCGTTAGCTCAGAGCTAATCCTCATCCTCAAAAAAAAAAAAAATTGATTTGTCTTTGTAAAGCAGGTTTCTTCAAACTTCTATGTGCATCTGAATCACCTGGAGGGCATGTTAAACCAGAGATTGCTGAGCCCCACCTCCAGAGATTCTGAATGATCAGCTCTAGGTTGGGGCCCAAGAATGTGCATTTCTGAGAAGTTCTCGGATGATGCTGCTGCTGCTGACTGGAGATGACATTTTGAGAAACCACTCAGGTAGACTCTGCCTCTATTAAATGCAAGCGTATAGCTGGCTTGGTCTC
Organism: Equus quagga; assembly: GCF_021613505.1. Classification (NCBI taxonomy): domain Eukaryota; kingdom Metazoa; phylum Chordata; class Mammalia; order Perissodactyla; family Equidae; genus Equus; species Equus quagga. Next base: position 76,732,289 of record NC_060278.1, read on the forward strand.
ATTGCCCTGTAGAAGGACTGTGGTTATCACTGTGAGCTGAGAGGACTTTCGCAACAGTTCTCAATATCTTTTATCCAGGGCATTTAGATATAGCCAGAGAGTGAGCAATCACTACCAAAGGGGACGGGTCCTCTGCTGGGACAAAAGACTGTTCCAATTGCCTGACCCTTTTGAAGTACCTCTACAGGACATTCACTTGGCGAACAATCCAGTTCTCTGCCTTCCCTCCCAAGTTCCTATTAAATGATCAGAAAAGATGAGGGTTTGGAGTAGCTGCAGCAAAGAAGCCTGAAATCGTCAGGACCCAACAATGAAAGTCTGAGGCTTGGCAGAGAACTCATTCATCCAGTTAACAGTTATCAATCAGAACCCACAAAAGGGCTCAGAGGAATCCCTGGGGAGCCTACAAACCTGACCCTCTACCAACAGAGAGCTAGTAATAATAGAAAAGAAACCCACTTGCTCTTTCCTGGATAAGAGCAAATGCTTTTTAAGTGCAGGATTTGCAGCTCATGCCTTGATTATAAGGAACAAAACATTCTGGTTTATCCTGATAATTCAATGGAGAACAAAGGGGCTGTTATCAGCACTGGCCAGGAAATCACTTTCGATTCTTTAATGCAATCACGCATCTATTTATAATATACACACGGCATCTAAATATTCCCACCTAATTCCAGGCAACACGGCTTCAGTGGTTTGTAGGACAGGCAGCCCGCTCTCTATGGGAATCTCCCAAGAGGAGAAGGATGGTTTTACGTAACATGTGAGCCATTGCTTGATACTCTGTTTTTCTGCTCGTAGTGACATTACCAGCTTTGCCAGAGCTTGATACCTTAATTCTACCCCAGGCTAACCAATGCTCAGCCTGCACCACCAAGGGCATCTCCCCAGTTGTTTATTCTCCTCTGGGCTCCTGTTCTCCTTATCCCATTTGTCCCTGAATCTCCCGCATTTGTTTTTCTGTGGTCTGTCAGGACACACTTTCTCCTAATCTCCTTCTCTTTTGAGACTCAGGCCCTATAGCAGAGAAGTTTGGGCCTCAGTTAATAAAGTTATTTCAATTTTACTGTATAGCTCTCTCCTTCCATGCGCATATAGGAATGTCCAGGGACACTAGTGCAAGTACACACTCATGTAACAATAATAATTATTATTAGGGAACATAGTGAATTTTTTCTGCTCACCGTGCTTTAGATTGAATTAACATGTTTAGTCTAGGAGTTAGTGATTGTTATTCCCGTCTTATAGATGAGGAAAGTGAAACACAGACAGACTCCTAGTTTCCCAAATTTCCTGTTTATGTAACCACTAAACCTAGGCCCAGTGCCTTTTTCTATATTCAGGACCTATTGAGTGTAGGCTATGCTCTCAGACTCTTCCTCACTTAGGGAAACTTTCCTCTCAAGATCCCTGGTGGGTGGCATGATGGAATAGTGGAGTGATATGGAAAGCTGCCAACAAGCTCAGTTAGAGAACGAAACATGTCTTTAAAGGCAAAGGATGTGGAGACCCACGGGGATGCTGACGCAATCCAGGAGAACTCCGCAGCGTGCTCCTAACCTGAGATGCAGACCTCTGAAATCCCCAAGTCTGCATGAATATAATCAAGTACAACCAGTTAGGGAGCATCCACCAGGAGTTCGACATTTGCTGTTGCTCTTTCCCTGGGAAGTTTTATATATTCCTGCACTTCTCCTTCAACCACCCCACCTGCCTTATCTGGAGGCTGTTTACCAGGTGTGGTGACCGGGATAAAATAGCATGAGCTCGTTCCCAAGTATGTAAGGTTAGAGCAAAAGAATGAAAGATCAAGTTCCCAGGCACAGCAGCAAGGCCAGGCTTAGCCTAATTTAACGTTTTCCATTCCTGCAGCACTGTCCCCCTCCCCCACCATTCATCTTTGCACACCATCTCCCTTTGCTCTCTTCTGTAAGATGCTCAAATATTTGCATATTTCTCAGTTGCGAAGTTTCAATCTAGGCAGAATTTAAATTATTCTCTTCGTGGTCACACTGGCCCACATACATATTAAGGGATGTAGTTAGATGCCAGAGAGGAGGCTGAGGAGAATTAGACTGCTCCCTTCTTACTGTCATGTCTCAGCGCCAGGTCTGATACCATGAGAAACCCCATTGTGGTATTTTCTTTTAAAAATGTCAGTCCGATAAAATGTGGTTAACCCAGGAATTAAGCCAAACAACTAATAATATTAACATAATTTACTGCACACACCAGGTTAGTAGCTTTGTGTGGAATGGCCACTTGTAGGGGGAAGAGAGAAACAAATTCACCGTGGGTGAAGAAATACACAAATATGAGCCACACTAACATATTTATCTCAAGCCAGTCCACTTGGAGCCATTTGAAAATTTTGCATTTCACAGAAGCCACACTGCATAGAACAAAACATTGAGACTGAGAAAATTATTTCTAGTTCCAAATTTAGTCAATTTCTCAAAAGAACAAAGAAAATTCAACGATTTACAAGGTCTGTCTTTACTACACCTTTCTTTCTAGGATTTCAGATTCCATATTTCTTCTCTTGGTCCAAAGCAAAATCAGATATGACCAATTTGAATATTTGATTTAAAAGTTTGGTAATCTTTTCAAATCTTTTCAGTCTGATAATATTTGTTTATTACCTGAAGATTTAGTTCATTTACATCTATTGTCATTCCTGGAGTATTTGAACTCGTTTATTCCCTTTATACTTGACCTATTTAAAAAATATTTCCTTTTGTTCTCCTTTCTTATTTTGTTCTGAATTAATTTTCACCTTATTCTAACTATTTTTCTCTAGTAATTTGCTCTTTACTAAAAAAATAATTAATGTATTTTTTTATTTTAGCAAATGTTCCGGAAATTTTAATATCACTATTTAGCTTAATAATAGCCTAAAATGAATATCAATATATTGACCTGCCTCCTAAACAATGCAATAATGTTAAGATACTTTAATCATCCACCCAAGTTATATGTTTTGCTGTTCATTTTGGGTCTATCTTGAATTTTGCATTTTTAAAATTGTTTACACTGTGAATATATGTTTGTTTTTTTGCGTATTTTATCAATTTGCCTTTCTCACAATTCCTTCCTGCATCTCAGATCTACTTTTCCAGAACCATTTGCTTTCTTCCTAAAACATATTCTTTAAAAGATCTTTAGAGAGGAATTGTGAGTAGACTTGCTCACTTTTGTGTTTGTCTCCCTCTCATGAAATATGACATGAGTGTATACGACAAATACGTGTAGTTAAAGTATAGCAACACTAACACCTTCCTCAGTCTAAGCTTTCTCAGTTTTTGTTCATCTGAAAATGTCTAGATTGTGCCCTTGTTTGTGAAAGATATTTTTAGTGAGTCTAGAATTCTAGGTTGACTAATATCTTCTCTCTTTGAAGGTGTCATCATACTTGTTTCTCCTTTCCATTATTTTTAGAAGAACTTGGCTGTCAGTCAACTTTTATTCCTTTGTAAGTAATGTATCTTTTCTTTCTGACTGTTTTTAAGATCTCATCAGCTTACTAAAATATGTCTAGGTGCTAGGAATTTATTGTACTTCAAGAAATTTGAAAAATTTTGGAAAATGATAACCACTGTCTCTCAAATATTGCTTCTCTCTCATTCACTTGGTTTTCTACTTCTGAAACTGAGTAGATATGTGTTGGAACTTCTCACTCTATTGTTCACATCTCTTAACCTTTCTTTCATAATTTCCACCTTTTGCTCTATGATTTGCATTTTAGATAATTTCTTCCGATTCTGATTCTTCAGTTGTCTCTAATCTGCTATTTAATCCATCCATTAGATTTCAGATTATTTTTCAAATCTTCCTGATAAACATTAATAGTCTATTGTTCCCTTGTCATTATTTCAGTATCCTTTTGGCTTTTTAAAAGTAATATTAAACAGGGGGCTGGCCCCGTGGCCGAGTGGTTAAGTTCGCGCGCTCTGCTGCAGGCGGCCCAGTGTTTCGTTGGTTCGAGTCCTGGGAGCGGACATGGCACCGCTCGTCAGACCACGCTGAGGCAGCGTCCCACATGCCACAACTAGAAGAACCCACAACGAAGAATACACAACTATGTACTGGGGGGCTTTGGGGAGAAAAAGGAAAAAATAAAATCTTTTTTTAAAAAAAGTAATATTAAACAGATTTATTTGCTGTTCTACATCTGTTAATGTAAACATCTGCGGTTTTTGTAGGGCTTCTTCTGGTGACCTCTCACCCTGCTTTGCCCATCCGTTAAAACCAAAGATCTAGAATTCTGGTCCTTCTGGCTAAATTAGAGACCTCATCACCTGCAGTACGGATCTACCTAGTTACCCTTACCAGTTGCAGGCAAGAAGCCAGGACAGAGAGAGAGTATGGAAGGTCTCCTCAGATAGACCCTGTCTGGTGTTCCTGCCACACAGAGGCAGAAAGCGTGGTGCCCATCATGACTAAGCTGAGGAATGAAAGAGGAGGCGAGAGGACCAGCTGTGCCCGAGTTTAACCAGTGGTTAAAGAGAGAAAATACAGATGAGGATTTTGTTACAGAGTAACTTGGCCCCCTAGTGAAATGAGCCCAATAAAGACCAATATATGCCCAAATGGGTTAGTCAATACACTCCTTTGGGGAGAAGCAAATGAGGAGTGGGAGGGTCGGGGAAGAAGTGAAGTACTGGCAGAAGTCCCCTCCTAAAACTGACCTGTAGAAGATGCTTTTGGTTTCCCACAACACAATTTCTTGGCTCACCTCTAATTTCAGCTGCAGCTAGACAGTTTTGTGTGAGTTCAGCTACTTTGCTGACAACAGTGCATCTGAAACAAGTTGTATCTTCAGGTCTCTGCCTTGGAGTCTTGTCTGAAGCCCCAGGAAGCTGCTCCGCCTTCCAGCAAGAAGGGAACACTCAACCCACAGGGAGGCACAGCTGGCGGAGAATTTGGCTGTTTCTTTGGGAAGCTCCCAGTGACGGTGTCCTGGGTCTTTTCTCCTGGGCTGCTGATCTTCCCTAAAGGCTTCTGCTCTCTCACCATCTGGTAGCTGAAGTGGGGAGAAGGTGAGCTTCTGTATATCGCATATGTGTTTCCCTATTCTCAATTGAGGAATCAGCCGCAGCAATTTCAAAAATCTTCCATGTCCTCAACAGTGTTCACAAAACCCATCCACAGCCAGAAAAAGCAGTAAATGAGCTTTTGTTTTGTTTTGTTTTAGGAAGATTAGCCCTGGGCTAACATCTCCTGCCTATCCTCTTTTTGCTGAGGAAGACTGGCCCTGAGCTAACATCCATGCCCATCTTCCTCTACTTTATATGTGGGACACCTCCCACAGCATGGCCTGCCAAGTGGCGCCGTGTCCGCACCCGGGATCCGAATCGGCGAATCCCCAGCTGCCAAAGCGGAACAAGTGCACTTAACCGCTGCGCCACCGGGCTGGCCCCTATGAGCATTTTGTAGGTGGAAATTACACTGTCAGTCTCTTTGTTTCTGTGCATAACACCAAGATACAGTCCCCAATTTTGTGTGGCATAGTTCTTCCACTGGAAAAATGCAACACGTTTATTATAATCGTGGTGGAAGGAAGAATAGTTTAAGTTAGACCAAGATATACGTGAAAACATCTTAGTAATATTTCTCTAGCATCAAAACTAATTATCAACTGTGCTGATGTTTTAAAAACTTTTTTATTTTGAAAAGAATTCAAATGTTCAAGAAATAGTATAATGATCTTGGATATATCCTTCACCTAAATTCATCAATTAATGTTTTGCCACATTTGCTTTCCTTCTCTGTCTCTGCCTCACTCTGTATCTGTCTCTCTGTCTTTCTCTTCTCTCTGTGTGTGTGTGTGCGCGTGTGTGTGCTCACATATACACATACATATATATTTGACAATCTGTTTGAGAGTAAGTTCCTGACATCACCTTTTTTCATAAATACTTCTGCATGGATTTTCACTGACTATGATTCCCTTATATAACCACAGTACAATGATCAAAATCAGGATATTTAACATTGACACAATATTCTTCTTCTTTTTATTTTATTTTTTTAAAGATTGGCACCTGAGCTAACAACTGTTGCCAATCTTTTTGTTTCTTCTTCTTCTTCTCCTCAAAGCCCCCGAGTACATAGTTGTATATTCTAGTTGTAGGTCCTTCTGGTTGTGCCATGTGGGACACTGCCTTAACAAGGCCTGATGAGCAGAGCTAGGTCCACTCCCAGGATCCAAACTGGTGAAACCCTGGCCCGACAAAGCAGAGTACTCGAACTTAACCCCTCGGCCAGAGGGCCAGCCCCACAATATTATTATTCTATATCAAGTATGTATTCAAGTTTTCCCAATTGTCTCAGTGTCTTTAATACCAACATTTTCCCCATCCAAAGTCTATTATAGGATCAGGTATTCATTTAATTGTTATATCTTTTTAGTTCCTTTAATATGAAAAAGATCGTCAACCTTTTTTTGTCTCTCATGGCATTGTTAGTTTTTGAAGAGTATAGGCCAATTTTTTACATAATCTGCTCACATTAAAAAAAATAACTTTTAAAATAGCTGGTCTGAGAATGGGTAGTACTTCAGATCTATCGACACAATTGCAGTTTCTTTAGATTAACTCAGTTTGTGGCTTGAATTTTGCAAAACTCCCTTCTTCCTTTGCCTTTAAAGTCCTCTGTACTATATGTGTATATATGCAGCTCAATTAGGAGAAAATAAATGAACTCAGGGCTTTGAGACAGTCCCGGATATAATTGGGGTCAGTCCTGTGGTGCCACAAAGCTGTGCTTGGGAATCTATGTTCTACTGTGAAACACGGACCATGCGGATTTGAACACTTTTGGCAGATTAATGATCTCAATAACCTATCCTAAGAAGCCATATATCTGGAAATAAAACTTAAGGTAATATATAAAATTAAAATTATATCAAGAAAGTGATATTTTGACTACTAAAATAAAAAAGTATTTGCTTGCATACTTAGAGAATAAGATTTGTGATTCTATACTGTTCGCACGAACAATGATATATGGTAACCTACTTTTTATATGATTTCCCTTTAGAACTAAAATCCCAGTTATGATGTAGAAAAAGGATATTACTTATTAAAAAAAGTTCCACAGAAGGTAAGCTACATTTATATATAGCAGTTCAGCTCCCTGAGCTTTGCCATGGAGTATGTTCCAGTTGAACCAAAGCTCCATTGTTGTAATGCCATTGAGGAACAATCTACAGAAGGATTTTCCCCTTAAGGATTTTGATTTTCAGAACAAAGTGAAAGACAAACATGAAACCAAAGTGGATGAGGGAGACAAAGAGCTGCCAGTGGTGCTTAATCTCTGGACTCCTACAGGTTAATGGAGCAGGAAGCAGGAATTGCTGCAGTTGAAGAGAACAGGTAAGTTCTATTTATTCTATAAGGTTTCAAGGATGGCATTTCCTTATTTGTTCCGTGGGTGTTTTGTGTAAGACTAGTATAATGTGATTAGACAGAATCAAGCATCCTTTCCTGCCTTTGAGTATATTGAGCTCCAAGGTTATTTTTCAGACACATGTGAAGGTTGAACATTTTAAATATTTCTACCCTACCCCTCAGCCTATTGTTCTCTTAGTTACATTGCAACAATTGCATTATAATTATGTCTAATTTCTGCTTTGTTTTAAAACTATGTTGATTATTCATGGCTCTGCATTGAGTGCCTCAGAATTTGTTCCGGTTGCTAGTATTAATGTCAGCAACTGGATTATCAAAGTGTCTGGCAGATTCAGAGAAATGGAAACTCTCTCAATAATCTGCACAGCATTCTAGATCAAAGGAGAGAAAGGGACTGCTGTTCATAGCCATTGCTCAGGGAATGTTATTATTCATTTTGGACTGAAGCCATAAGAAGATGCTATATGTTTGTAGCATGTGTAATTTAACATGAGATAATGTCACAAAAGGAAATTACAAAGTTGTATTTAGCTTGAGGTGTTCTTATTAATCCCTTTTACCCTTTCTTTTACTGTTGAGTTGACTCTCTGATAGGAAGATAACACTGGTAATTTTTAATTTTTGTTTTATGAAATGAAATATAGTAAAATTATTCACAACAATTTAACACTTTTTATGTGTGACACATATGGAGACAGTGCATTCAAGTAAGTGACTGTGGTCACATAAATGAATAATTTGCTTGATTACCTCATTCCTGTCTTTCCCTTTATAATTGTAATGGAATTGTAGAAACTGAAATATGACTTTTTATTCAGTGAATTTAGTGCCTGTGAGTGAACTGAAAATACAAGTTATCTATAAAATATTTTTGGTTTGTCTGTTTGAATGGAAGGATAAAGACAAGGGAGGAACTGAAATAGCCTTTTTCCTTGAGAGGTTGGGAGATGAAACTCAGAAACACTGAAGGGTTTCAGATATATTGCAAAGACAACATCAATAACAGAAACTCCACGGCCTCCCTTTATGTCCCATTAAACGTTCTTCTTGTTTTATTTTTGGAGTCACTTTTCTTCCTGTTAGAGCAGGAGTATAGAATTCAGAATAAGCTCTTCCATGAGGCTTGAAACTGAAGTTTTAGAAAGGTATTCATGGAATAAACCCAAAAGACTACCATTTCAGAAAGGGTGTGTGACCCCTGAATTAAGAAAAAGGAAGAGTTAAAGGAGGGGGAAACATTGACAAGATGTTTTCAACCCTTTTTAGTTAGGGACTCACTTTGGTTACTTTAAATGCTTTCTTTCTTGCTACTTCTCTTTCTTCTTTTCCCATTAACCTTTCCTCTCTTCCCTATCTGCTACATGATACTATGTTGACACCATTAGTGAGAGTGTGTGAGCACGTACACACACACACCCTGGTGAAAGAGGTGGGCCTGTTGGGTCATGCATGGAGACTCTTGTGGCTGGAACCCACTATAGAATGATAATGGAAAATGACATTAAAGATCCTACCTGAAGACCCTTTATCCCACAGGCCAGGGGGTGACAAACTATAGTCCACTGGACAAATCCCACCTTCACCTTTTTTTGTAAGTCAAGGCTTATTGGAATACAACCACATCCATTTATGTACATATTATCTGTGATTGCTTGCAGGATCAAACGGTAAACTTGAGTAGTGATGACAGAGACCATACGGCCTGCAAAGCCTAAGATATTTGTGATCTGGCTCATTATGGAAAACATTTGCTGACCCCCGCTAAAAACCAAAACATTATTTCTCAAAGGGTGGTCCCAGACCAGCAGATTCGACATCACCTAGGAACTTGCTAGAATGCAAATTCTCCAGCCCCATCTCAGACCTAAAGAATAAAAGTATCTGGGGATGGGGCTCACAATCTGTGTTTTAACACATCTTTTGGTAATTCTGATGCACAGTCAAGTCTGAGACTCCCCTGGGCCAGAAAAATCCAGCTAGAAGTTGCTAATGGGTTGCAGATGTGCCAAAGGTACTGGCCTACAGGCCATGGCTGGATTCATGTAGGGCCACAGTCTGGGTCTGGACATAATTCAAATTGTATTTTGCCAGTTAATTTGGGCAGATCGTTGATGATTTCATACAGAATGATTTTCCAGTTAATCTCAGAGACTATTTTGTAATAACAAAGAAGAACATTTGATAACACTTTATAGTTTACAAAGTAATTCAGAGTGGTCTCAAAAAGCAGTTCCTGCTTAAAAATGTTACTTTACGATACACAACAACTTTGTATAGAAGGCATATGTCCATGTGTGTGTTTGTGTGCATTTAATACCTTTTTCTTCAAGAAAAATAAATATCTTTAAGGTGGATTCAGTGGAGGGATATATAAATTTATTTCCTAAATGTCCTTAATGCAACCCTGTTGTACGATGCTTAAAGCAAACATTATATCTGAAAATCTAGACTAGATAAATTAGCCCAGGGGACCAAGATATTCAACAAGTAACTTAACTTGAAATGGTAACCTCCTTGATTGCACCTAAATAGGATTTCAGTAACAATTCATTGTAAGTCATGTTTTTGAAACATTTCTGTTGCTTTCAGGAAGGCAAGCCTGTGGGCTGGCCTGTTCATAATCGGCACAGGCATGCTTGAATGCAAACTAGCAAGTAATAAACAGTGGCCCATTGCCCATCCGTCATAAGGATAGAGGATGTTGACTCTTTAGTGGTATGTAGAATAGGGCCAAACCAGAGCCCTGGCCTTGGGAATTGGGCCCGTAGGCTATTGTCAGAGGGTCTTCAGATTCTTTTGTGCAAATCTCTGCCCTGGAATTTAGGCCGGATCCAGGATCCCAGGAACTATCTCAGGAGAAGCCCACAGTCAGATCGGTTGGTTCCAGCATGCTTTGCAAATCCCCCATGGCTTTTGGCTCTCTGGGGATTTCTGTAGTCCTCAGTCTGGCTCAATGGGTTGCTATTGATCTCGTTTGGCGTGAGACAATATTTGGACTGACACACCCTGCTAACTCTGTCCTCACTGCCAAATACACATACACATACACATTGACATGGAAGCACATTAGGCATTTGGACCTCCAAGGCCTGTGGAGATGTGAGATGATGCTGTAGGCCCTTCACGGGATAAATTGATCAGGTTCACTTTGAACAATTACATGGTTGGGCCAAGATATCAAATGGAGTTTAACCCTCACCCCAAAAGACTCTTCCCACCACTGTGAGGGACTTTGTGATCATGCACCCCCTCCCCAGCTAGCATGCCACTTGTTCGGCGTGGGGTACATGGATTACCAGAGGGGTCTGCCATAGGGAGGACAGATGTAGGAGGAGGTCCACACAGGTGCAGACGCTTCTGGGTTCCTGGGTACCCAGGGTGTGGTCTATAAGAGGAACGTGGGCTCTGGGTGGGCCTGTCCTCTTGGCCTACTCTTCTTGCTCCATGGGGAGCAGAATAATTAGAGGAGGGCTAGAGTAAGTCCTCTGAAGCGTCGGGCCCAGGATAGGGGCCCGGGTTGACAAAGTTTAAGAGTGGCTCTAGACAAGCCTTCTTAATCTTCTTACATTGACATTTGTGGCCAGATAATTCTTTGTTGTGGGGACTATCTTGTACATTGTAGGATGTGTGGCAGCATCCCTAGCCTTACCCACTAGACAATAGTAGCACCCAAGTTGTGACAACCAAAAATGTCTCTAGATGATGTCTGATAGCCAAATGTTCCCTGGAGGTCAGAATCACCTCCTGGTTGAGAACCACTGTTCTATGCCAAATAGTACTTAGTCCCAGCATGTGTGGGTCTCCCTAGATTGACTCAGAACTATATCCTTCTTCACTGGGCTTTTAAAATAAGAACAAAATGCAAAGTGAGGCAGCTCCTTTGTGTTATATTATGTGTCATCATTGTGCAAGATGGTGGTTCCCAGCCTTGTGAGAGTTTGTTCATAAATACAATGGAAAGTAAAGTTGGAAATCTGTGTTCTCAAATTTTATCAGCCTGATATTAGGGCCAAATCCATCATGCAGGTGGCTATTTCAGAACCAAACATCCAAGAATAATTGTCATCTCATGCACTGATTCTATTAAATGCACACGGTGAAACCACAGACTTTGATTCCATTAACTTAGAAGAAAATATATTTAGTGTTATCATCTAAAGTTGTGAACAGATTGCAGATAAATGCTCAGAATAGAAATGCTCCACACCAACATATATCAAGAATAATGGATGTCACATTCAATTCCAACTTCAACATGTGGTTAAGTCTCAGAGACTAGAGTCCACTTGAAATCATGTTTCTATCATCCGCTCAAGTAAAAAGAAATAAAAGTAATTAACAGGGCACTTGCTTATTCCAAACCAACCAAATTTATATTATTGAGTTTTGCTTGTCTTTTTTTTGCTTTTCTTTTTCTTGTGTGAGGTCCATATTAAATTTTGTTTCAACTATGCAGGAGAGTATAGGAAATTACATGAGACAGTGGTTAGCAAATATAGCCTGTGGGTCAAATCCAGCCAGCCCCTGCTTTCTAAATAAAGTTTTATTAGAACACAGTCATGCTCATTTATTTACGTATTTTCTATGGCCGCTTTCAGAGTACAATAGCTGACTTGAGAAGCTGTGATTAACCAAGACACTAAGGCCTGCAAAACTGAAAATATTTATCCACTCTTTACATAAATTATTTTTGGTCCCTAATACGGGAGATACAGGGATGTGGTGTGTCACTTCAGAGGGTTTCGAAATATTTAAATGCTTGCTTAAGTTACTTCAAGCCTCAGTCCCTTTTTCCAGCTGTACACTTAAATCCTCATTTCCTGTTGATAAGGGTTATAACAGTTATTTTTGATAATTTTCTGGACATGCTGTAACGTGAGTGATCTGATTTTTGTTTTGGTACTTGAGCACCAACCTATTGATTGCGGGGGAGGATGTTGTATTTCTCAATGGATGAATCCAGGTTCCTTATACCCTAGATGGTTGTCACTGGGGAGGATCTTGGTTAAACTTGTTGCATTTGATAAAATTATCTCAGATCCAAATATACCTCCTTAAATGACGTGTCCAAAAAATAAATCATGCGTTGAAATGGACTTTGGAATAAACAATTCTCTTTCTTTTTCTTAAATGCTTTCCTGATATTTGCACATTGCTCATATTTTCTACTTAGTATCAAAAAATAGTTTCAAATGGGTTCTTTGGTGTGTTCATGTGGAAGGAGGGCAGGTGGCTATTTTGAGGCCTACCATCTGTCACTAAGATGATTGTCCTGTTATTTCATGGCATTTTTATATTCTGATTTTTCTTTTCTGATTCAGGGGAAGTCAATGATAGAATTCCATTATGATGCCTCTGTGTGCTTGTGTTTGTCTCAAGTCACCTATAATAGGTTGTGAATATTGTTTTTGAGAAGATTGAAGAATTGTAGAAAACAATTAAGAATTTAAAAAAATCTTAGAGCCTCAGTCTACTTAATAATATATATTATATAATATCATAGTCATAATGGCTCTCATGTAGTTTTTATATATGTTACCATGTTAGTATTATAATTTATAATATAATATTAAGTAGCCTTAGTATATATATATATGTGTGTGTGGGCGGGGGGTGTAAACTCTATGTGTTTGTAGGTGTGTGAAGATGTGCATGTCTCATACAGTGCATGAAAAGCGATAATCTTCAATTAAACTTGAGGGTGAGACCTTGAAGCAGGAAATCACTTGCCAAGGTCAGATGTTTCTTGATGTAACTGAAATTGTTTATACTGACTTTGCTATCTTTGTGCAGCTTAGAAAATGCTGATTATGCAAAATGAATCATTCGTTACTACTCTGTCTGCTTTTAACTTTTAGAGACAGATTCCTTCTTTTTCTTTTACATTTTATCCTTCAATGGATTTTCTCTTTGACTAATTCCCCAAAGTATCATTCACTGCCTCCAATCTCAAGTGCTCCTTCCCAACTTTTTCAGTAGTGCCTCCTACAAGCTAGCCTTCAAGGCTGCATTCTGATACCCTAGTTGGAGATGACAGGATTTCAGGCCTCCCCACAAACCCAATGTCCTTTGTTCTCAATCCCTTCTTTCTATCCATTGACTATTCCTCAATAAATCACAGACAGCTTGTCCTAGGTCACAAGAAAGGCAGGCGGCCTGATGACAGCAGCTAGACCAGCCCAAACCCACCCCCACTGACAGGAAAGAGGTCCCCAAACACAACCCCAGTGTTGACATCATCTTTGTTGCCTCTCTAGAGAAAGAAACTCCCTCAAACACAGCTCCTTCACCTTGTGTGTCTGTCTCCTCCCCAATCCCAGACTGTGAGCTGCCTGTGTGGAAGAACTATGCCTTGATTATCTCCGTATTTCCCAAAGGAGTGTGTCTGGACACAGTCACTGACAAATGAATATTTATTGAATGAAAAAAATAATTTAAAAGTTACTTTTAAGGAGCTTATATCAGAAAGAGAGCATAAGTAAACAGCGATCGTGTCCCATGTCAATTTCAGTGACCACCCCCCCCCCCCCCCGGCCCCCCCCATTCTAAAATGTAACAGAGGTCCTGGAATTTCGTGTCTGCAGAGGAAGCTCGGGCCATACAATCCAGTCATCTCAGTTGACTGTTGAGAAGTGTGAGGCTCAAACAGGAATAAACATTCATACTTACCAACTGTATGCTGGATCAGTGCTTTGCAAATATCTAATCTTCACAGTAACCCTTGCAACTCATTGTTTGCTATGAGAACTAGGAGCATTCTATGACAAATCACTGCACGATAGGCTTCAAGTGGCAGGCTCACGGAGCGAGCAGAGCCGGGTCTGCTGAGCTTCAAAGCCATGCTTGCTTCCTCACACCCTGCCCAGGCAGCCCCTAAGTACTAGAATTTTGCATTGCCTGATATATATAAACTTAAAACCAGATAGCATATAACTAATCACTTACAAGAATTACAGAGGTAGAGAAGTATACTACAAAATATCGTTACGGAACCTGAAGTGAGTTCCCTCACCCGTCGCGCAGCAGGCCAATCTCTGACACCAGGGGTGGTGGAAGAAAGTAGGAACTTTATTTTTGTACAGCGCTGAGCAAGGAGAGAGGGCAGCTAACACTGAAATCCCAAACTCCCCGAAAAAGCTAAAAGGAAGGGTTTTTATTTGGGGTTTTAGGTAGGGGAGGGGGAGCATATGGCCTTGCTGGTCGGAGCTTTCCCACCAGCCTGTCTTTGGCCTTGAGACACTTGCAGAGAGGAGGGAGCTCATGACCTTGCTGGTCAGAAGCTTTCCCACCAGTCTGTATCTCTTTGTGGGGAGGAGATAGTTCAGGTGCTTGTCCTTGGTGGTGTCTGTCTCCATGGAGCATAGTGGATTCTGGAGCCAGGAAGCCAGAGAGTAAGCAGGGAATGAGTGTTTTGGTTTTCACCCCATATTTGCTGGGTTTAGTGTGGGGAAACTGATATCAGGGTCAATATCAATATCACAAAGAAACCATTAGCCTTATCCAGAATTGATGAAATCCTATATAGGGCAAATGGCCGTGTTTCTTCAACAAATAAATGGCATTAAACAACAATAACAACAACAGGTAGGAGACTGTTACATAATAAGGGACATATTAACCACAGGCAACCTATGGGACCATGGTTGGATCCTGATTCATGAACCAAATGTAAAAAAGAAAAAAAATGAGAAAACGGAGGAAACTGAACATGAACTAGTATTAGATGATATCAAAGACTATTGTGAATTCTTTCTAGTATGAAACTATTATTTGGTTATGTTTGAAAAATTCTTATGTGTTAGAGTTTCATACTTAAGTAATTATGAGAAAAATATGATGTCTGAGATTTACTTTAAAATACTCCAGATGCATTTACATATTATTTATGCAATTAAAAGGTACATTTTTAATAAAAGTTGTAATACCCAGAGCCATTAATTTGGTCTGGCTCTAAGGTCAGATAGCAATTCCACTCTGAAGCCTTAGGCAAGATAAAAATTCCTCATATATATTCTATATGACTCCATGTTAAAACAGAAGCAAATTTCTCTAAAATAAAAAATGTGTACAGACTGATAAGCTCAAGTATAATTGAAATAGTCGACTCCTCCGCCGGGAAGAGAGGTCATTATGAGGTCAAGATGGGCCATGCTCCCTGTAAACCCTTCAAGGTCATCTGAGGTGTCCGGTTTGGAGGGACCTCTTCAAACCACGCAAAAATGTCTCTAGCCTACAGTCCTTGGGGCTAAAAACTCTAAAGTGAGCAAAACCTATGGGCAAAATCACAGCTATTTTTGAAAGAGCTTCCTTGCATAGCTGAGAAATGTGAGAATTCACAGCTCATTCACCCAAATGCTACCTGCAGCCCCTAAGAAACCCCTCTCTTTCTCAGTGTTCCTTTTGAAGAGTCAGGGGAGGAAGACAGTGCTCACCTTCTGCTGGCCTCTGCCCACAGAAGCCTCTAACTGCCCAGCTCCGTGTTGGAATTTAAAGAGACAGGAGTTGAGGGAAGAAAGAGAAGACCTTCTAAGACCTTCACAGTTTGAGGGGAGACTAGAACCTTCTCTGTCAGGGTGACTAAAGAGAATCCCCAATTTCTGCACAAAAAACAACCTTTTAGTGCTCTAAAGCCCACTGCTTCTCAATCTACAATGTGCACACAAAAGGCCCTGGGGATTTTGTTAAAATGCAGATCCTGATTCAGCAGGTCTGAGGTGGGCCTGAGATTCGCCTTTCTAACAAGCTCTCAGAGGATATGCTACAGCTGGTCCAGGGATCACATTTTTGAGTAGTGATCACATGGTCGCTTTTAGAGAGGGGATAGAGTTTTCTTTTGTTTATCAGTTTCTAGGGTCAGGCCTTTATTAGATGTCATTTGTGAAAACTCATCTGTTAGCCCTTGTGAGTATGATCTTCAAAACTGAATAAATTATAAACCTTCAGAGAGGACTGGAGGAGGAGGTGGTGAATAAGGGTGGGAGATGAATGCTTACTCTGCTCTGGGCTTTTTTTCGTATATTTTTCTCATTTAGGCCTTACAAAAACCCTCTGAGGTGAGTGTCATTGTCCCCATTTTGTAATAATAAGAAACCGAACCACAAGCTTACAACCATCCAAGCAAAATGTGGGAAATTCTACAGGAAAAATGACCTAGTTTCTTAAAAAATAAATGGCATGAAAAAAGGAGGAGGGGCAGGAACTCTCATAGATGAACAAAGACTTAACAGATCAAATAAATGCAATATCAGGATCTTATTTGGAACCTGATTTTATTTAAAAAAAAACCCATATATAGACACTTTTGAGACATTTGGTAAAATGGAACATGGACTGAATGCTAGGTATTAAGGAATTGTTCCTAATTTTGTTAGGTGTGGTAATGTTATTGCAATTATGTTACAAAACAGAGTTCTTATCTGTCAGAGCCTGGTTGGTGAAATTATATCCTGTCTGGATTTGCTTTAAAATACTCCACCAAAAATAAAATAGTGGGGGTGGGGGAGGAGTAGAAGAAACAAGAAGGGCAGAATATTGATGAATATTACTTTTTAAAATTATTTTGAAGCAATTTTAGACTTACAGAAAAGTTGTGCTATTTTTTAGCACAGAGGTCCTCAATGCATATTGCCCACCTTCACCTGATGTTAATATCTTAAATGACTTTGGAACAATGATTGAAACCTAGAAATTAACACTGATCTAACACCATTAACTGACCTAGAGATTTTATTTTAATTTCTCCTCTCTTTTTCGTTTTTTCTCTATTAATGTCCTTTTTCTATTGCAGGATCCAGCCAGGGTCCCACACTGTATTTACTTGTCATGCCACCTTGGTCTCCTTGAATCTATGGCAGTCCCTCAGTCTGTCCTGTCTGTCATGCCCTTGACGTTGTTGATGAGCACCGGTCAGTTATTTTGTAGAATGTCCCTCAGTTTGGATTTGCCTCATGTTTTCTCAGGATTAGATTGAGGTTAGGCTGATAACTACTGAAGCTGGGGGATGTATACCTAGGTTTTCATTATACTGTTCTCTCTTCTTTTGTGTGTGTTTGCAAATGTGTAGAGTAGAAGTAAAATTTTAAAAAGTAAGGCAGGGTGAGGCTATATAAGTTCTTTAAATTGGCTTACTTAAGAAATGAGCAGATCCGGGATTAGAACTCAGATTAGTTTGACTAAAATTCTGTAACTTTACATTACAAAGAGTATGATACAAAATAAAGGACATCTAGTTGTTAAGGTTGTATTCATGGGGGAGCCGTGCAGAGAGATTTTTTACTGCTCTGAACATAATGAATCAGGCCCCAGTTTATGGGTATGTACCAATAATAGATATATTAGGTCAAGGTCGAATTGTCTTGCAGGATGCTTTAGTATGCATGAGAAACTAAAATCCATATAAGCTAGCTAAAATAAATATTGAACGTAGGGTGGAGGGGTGGGTCATGGAATTCAAAGTCAGGAGAATAGCAGCCTTCTTATGGGTCAAGAATTGGGAAAAAGAAAATTGTATACATTTCTCTCTCTGGAGGCAAATGAAACAGATATTTCTGTTTCTTTCTGTGTGTCTGCTTCATTGTCCTGCTTTTCTTTCTTCTTCATCATATTCAGTAATCATTCTTCATTGCTTCTGGCCATAAAATAGTAAATGTCTGCTTCCTCTTGAGTCTACATGACCTTAGATACAGGGATTATTATCAAGTGATTCTCAACTTCTAGGTTTCATTGAAAACCCTCAGTCATATTGTTCAATTTCGCCCATCTTGTCGGTTAAATGATCATGCCAGTCCAATGAGCTGTGACCACTGAGAGGTAGGGACATATGGTACCCGTAGTAATGAGCTTATCCATTCATTTATGGCTACTGAAAGGGGTGTGGGGAGGGCGGAGTCAGGCTAAGATAAGAAGAAACAGGCAAACTGATTCCTCAGTTTCGTAGAATTGGCCGAGTTTTCTCCCCTTTTTCTTGATTCTAAACCCTCAGAAGAGATTATAGTTGCTGATTCCTGCTTTTCACTGTTGCAGAGAGAAAAATAATCTACCAACACTAGATGATGTGACTTACTTGAAAGACCCATGATTCTATACTAAGGAATAGGCATGGTACGAAGTTCTCTGGGTAGGTTGGCACCGTCCTTGCCCTCGAGAAGATCAGAGGCTAGTAGAAGAGACAGATGTATAAATTAAAAATGACAATACCATGTGACGAATGCTGCAGTGGAAGTACATATAAGGTTCATCAGTACAACATAAGAGGAAATGACTAGCCATGTCCGGGGAAGGTAGGTTGAAAAAGTCTTCAGATAGAAGGGGACATCCAAGTTGGAATTTGAAGACCAAGTCTGGAAGTGAAACACTTTTCTAAGATGACTCTTCCTGCAGGATTGACCCTCAGTCCACCATCTTGGATCTGTAGGGAGAGCCAAGAGGTAAACCTTCCCTGCTGGAGAAGAGAGTGCAGGTATTCAGCTCTCCTGTTCTCTGCTGTCTTAGCTATTAAGGATTAAGTTGTAGGTATTTATATGTCCTGCTTTCCTGATTTCTGAGGTATTTGAAACTCATCCCCACAGATCAAGATTTCTCCTTGACTTCTTAAAAATGCTAAGTTTGTTCAGCCATGAGGTACTCTCGGAGAGCATCATTGCATTTTCCAGTTTAGCACCATTGTGAACAGATTATCTGAGCAACCCCTACATTTGCAGTGGAGAGACAGGCAGTGTGAGTTGAAGAAGACCCACTGGTGATTTGATCTCTCTCTTGTTTATATTGTAAAATTTAAATGTGTAGGGTAGGAAGAGCTCTTTCATAATTAGGTAGTTCATCCGCTATACTGGTCTTAGAAAAACAGAAGAAGAGAGCTGGGTATGGAAAAGTGAAATAAATATCTCTGAACTCATAAATTCTAAGAACCAGAGCGGTCGACACGAACCTTTCATTGTGCCCCAAAGCACGCATTTTAACCACTAGGTTGTTGAATTTCAGGGTGGAGGATGGGTTTGGTTACTTACCAGGAGTGTGGGGTGGAGGAGATGTGTGTACATCTGCCCTTGCTGTCAACCTGTGTTGAATGTTTGAGAAGTCACAATGTTTAGAATAACAATATGTGTAAAACACAGCTGGATTTATTATAAAACTAAGTAACAGCCACACCTTTCCCCCCCAAAATATACACAAGTGATGCCAGAAAAGTGCTAAACAAACTAGGTCAAAATTTGAAATGGGCATGTCTATTTCCTATCCTAGGATCCATTGGCCATCTGGAGCGCACAATAAAAGGAAATCCATTAGAAGGAACTTCTCAAACATTCAAACACTGTAACTTGACTTTGCAAAGCTTAAAAGAAGAGGACAGCAGAACCAGTTCCTGCTTGGACTGGAGTTTGTTTGTTCTGCTTGTTTGAAATCAGAGCCAAAGGCCCTAATGGTTTTGACTGGCTCTAAGTGTTTTTTTGTTCCTATACATTTGGGGTGGGCCACTTTTTGCCAATGAGCCTTTGCAGACAGCACAAGACTTTCCCCTCTAGTTTTAAGGACCTTCAAAATTTCTGGGAAATTGTTCCTGAAATCATGTCTTCTCTGAAAAGCTGCCTCTGCATCATGGGAAGAAAAAGCATCATTTAATTTATAATAATTTACAAACCCCTGCTGTGTGAGGGTAGGATGGTTGCTGTGTTGTGGAGTGTGAAAGAGGTATGAAGTGCGGGTGTGGGGAGAAGTAAACAAAAAAAATTAACTCTTATCCTCAAAAAAGCTTGTACTCCAGTGGGAGACAGCTATATACCCAAGTCATGCATAGGACTTCGCCGAGGAAACCCAGCTGTTTAGCAGTACTGCAAATAGCAACATTAGTGTCAGGAACAGTGCACTTCATCTTAGGGACATGGTTGGGCACAGATTGGCTTCCCCATCTGAGTGCAGATCACACCTGTGGAGGGTCCAGTCATGTATTTCATCCTTCAGTGGGTCAGCAATGGTAGAGCCTTAGGACTGAGGGCACTGGACAGACCCTTGCCTGTGATGGCGGGAGGATGCTACTAGGAAACGGTAGAGCTGGGATTAAAAATCTAGATCTGGTTGACTTCAAATCTCATAGCTTGGGTCCTGGCACAGATACAGATCACCAAGGCATTTAGTCTCTGACCCCAGATTCTTCGTTGGCAAAACAAAAGGCTTGGAATCAGTAATTTCCAAAGTCTTTTTTTTTTTTTCCCAAAGCAATGGAATACTTCTTTCAAATAAAATATTACTCAAATGCAAGATAAAAAACAGATCAGAGTAAAACCACTTTGGCTGGAGCCCGGTTGGGAGCCAGAGCCCTGACCTCCCTCTCACCCCAGAGGAGTTCTGTGTGTTCTACTGCATTATTGTTCAGCGAATACTCCCTCTCCCTTATCCCTCCCAAGGGAGAATATACTTTGTCACCCCATTGATGTTGGGCTTGCCTGTGTGACTTGCTTTGGCCAACAGAATAGAATCAGACATGACGTTCTTCACATGAGCTTCATTTTTCAAAACGAGCTTCCATTATCAAGATGGCTTGGCATCTTGCACTGCTGTCCTTTGTTGTGAGAAAAGTATGCCCAGGCAGTTGATGCTCCTTTAGGCTGGAAGGAAAGACAGATGGAGCATGTGTGTGTTTTGCTCTTAGCCTGGAGCAGAACCTCCACAGCCAAAGTGCAAGCCTGTGAATGAGAAATAAAGGTTCACTTTTGAAAGCCACTGAGATTTGGGGGGATGCTCGTTACACAGCCTACTCATAGCAAAGGCTGACTAATGTAAGTTTCCAAAACATATTCTCAGAGCATAGATCTAATTGGTGGAGAAAAGTGAGAATCTAAAACACTAACCCCCCCCCCAAAAAAAAACCAATAACAACAATAACAGTTTCCCACATTTGTTCCACTGATGGCGTCCATACCAGATAGTTGAGTTGTTTTTGCTACTCAGCTGCCTAGCTTTGCGGTTTCCCTGTCCTGTTTCCCAGCCTAGTCTTCCAGAGTCCAGCACAATCTGTGAGCTTCCTTATATCCCTCAAATGAATTGTTTTTTCAATGAGTCATAAAGAGTTGATTTCTGTTGCTTGTAAGCACAGATCTCTAACTGACACATATGTACCCACTGTTTTAGTCACTACTGTATCTATATATCTATACTACAAATGAAAAAGAGTAAGTTCAGGCATGAGGAAGGGTGGCCATATTAGCTCATCTAAATTGGCAGTTTGGCTTGGTACTCTGCCCGTGTCTCCATTCCCAGGCCTGTACCCTCTCTTAGATGCTGTGACAGCTCATTGGTGGTGACTCACAGCTGCCGTTTCTCCAGAGATTTGCTCTGGGCCTAATGGGAGCAGCCTCACCCCCACCTCCATCTCCAGCAGCCTGTAGACAGTGCCTGCATAGGGAGAAATAGGCCAGCACCTTGCCTCAGAGTGGACCAACCCTGTGACTCTGTTCATGCTCCAGAGCTCCTGTGGGATTGGGCTGAAGCTGAACTCCAGTGAGGCCACATCCTTGCTCAGCCCTCTCCTCTCCACTATACCATGATCTTCATCCCCCTCCTCCTGAGAACTCCCTCCCTCCATCAATCATCGGCTCCTGAAGCCATGTCTCAGGCTCCGATTATAGGGAAACAAAACTAAGATACTTTCCCTCTCAAACTCCAACTCCTCCTTCCTTCCCATTAGTCATGCCGCCTCTGTGACTACCACAATCTTTATGGTGAGTACTCATTTTATAGTGATATTCTCAGGGCAAAATGGGGTGGGGGACCAGAAAGACCACACAAAGTGATGGATGCCCCCTTCATCATTCTGATGGCAGTGTCTAGGCCACTGCCACCAAGGAAAGCTGGCTTTTGGAAGAGTGAGTGCAGAGCTGAGCAAGGGTGGTCATGTCTGCTCATTCGTGGGCAGTATCACTTGAGAAAAGCTTGAAACGGTGCTGCCTTTAGTGGCTTTCACGCTTTGAGGCAAGAGGCTCCATCCGAGGGGCCTTGCTCATCCTCCCTCTGTGGGATCTAATTTTCTCAAATACGTTTTGGGAACCGGTCCCTCACTGGCATCTAAGCCGCCCAGAAGGGGACCCCCTACATCTTCTCTGCCGTTTATTGAGCGCCCACTGGCTGTATCACCATGCTCAGTACTGGGGATATAGCCATGAACCCAACCCAGCCTTGCCCTGTGAAAGCTGTGGTCTATGGGGGCAAAGATATCTTAGTTTATAAGTTCGAGAATTATTTTTTTAAATCACAATGGAAATAATGACTTCCAATGAGGAGGACCAGAGACTGTATCATGGGATCTCTATAGTTCTCTATGGCCCACAATCTAAACCTCCCCTCACCTGGAATCCCTGCTTGTGACAGCCCACACAAATTTTCCAAAATATGTCTTTTCCAATAAAGATAGTGTCCAAAAATTTGTACATGTAAGTGTAGCCTTTTCTATTTAATAGTTTAACATTGAATGCGGTACTTAGAATTTTTATCACTGCATGTTTTTCCAAATGGCAGTGTCTTTGGACATGCATTCCACTTCTGGGATGCTGCCTTATTTCATGATATAAATTCAATTACTTCAACTCACCATAGTTAACAGTTACGTCTTTTTTTAAATTTACATCAGAACCTCTCTGCGTATTTATCAAGCACAGCCACAGGCAGGAGTTCTGAACGTGGCCTTCGTGCCGATCGACCCCACTAACAGTCTGGGGAAGCCTACAACACTTCACAGAATAACGTTGCGGTTGTTGTAACAGTTTTATTGAGATATAATTTCCATACCATAAAGTTCATGCATTTAAAGTGAACAGTTCAATAGTCTTTAGTATAATTTACAGAGTTGTGCAACCATCACCAGAATCTAATTTTAGAACATTTTTCTTCACCCAAAAAGACACCCGATTCATAGCCACTCCCCATCTCCCATTACCCCAGCCCCTGGCCACCACTCATCTGCTGTCTGTTCTAAAGAACTAAAGAACACTCCTGTTCTTTCTGCCTTGTGAACTCTTACTCATCCTTCAAAACACGTTTCAGATAGTACCCACTCTGAAAGCCGTCCCCGCCTCTGCTTGGTGGACACAGCACACTTCGTAATCCATCGCCTGGAGTTTTCCTTTATGTGTCTCACCCTACAAATATACTGTGAGCTTCTTCAGGGCAAAGATCAGCCTTGAGTGTAGAGACTCAAATAATAATAAGAAGACAGAATATTTATTGAGCACTTACTGTAGATCACATATTGTTCCAAGAAGGCTACATTAACTCATTTAACCTTCTCAAGCATTTTATTATCCCTATTTTGCAAATGAGGAATGAAACACGGGGAGGTTAAGTAACGTGTCTGAGGTCACACAGCCAGGAGATGGCTAAAGCAGCTTTCAGATCAGGCAGAGTGCCTAGTGTGGCTTCCAAGCTCAGCTCTAAATCTCATCAGAGCTTCCTCATCTGGTAACCTCAGCCCCCTGAGTCCGTGGATAGAATTTAGGAGGACCCTTATGCAGGGATGGGAAAAACATCCCATCTTTTACTTATTTTTAACTGAGTTGTAGCACTTCCTTCAATTGTGAATGTAGGCAACAGACCACAGCAGTGTTCGCAGAATCTGTGACTTTGTGATGTAGACATCACAGACATTTTCTTACCACATAACAGTTGTGGCTGCTCTCTCAAAGACTGTTTACGTTCTTTACTACTTAGTAATTGTAGTTTCGCCCACCACTGCATGTTGTCGTTTAAAGCATTAATGAAATACAAATCATAAATTTATTTAAAAAATACTTTAACTGTGTTTCAATAAATTTTTTTCCTTTGGAATCCTACATTTTTTTATTTTATGCATTTAAAGCATCATTCTGAATGAAGTACTGAAAGATGCTACAACATGGCTACATTTCAAATCTATTATGTTAAATGAAAGAATCCAGTCATAATGGATCACATATTATACGATTCCATTTATATGAAACGTCCAGAATAAGCAAACCCATTGAGGCAGACAGCAGATGAGTGGTGGCCAGGGGCTGGGGTAATGGGAGATGGGGAGTGGCTATGAATCGGGTGTCTTTTTGGGTGAAGAAAAATGTTCTAAAATTAGATTCTGGTGATGGTTGCACAACTCTGTAAATTATACTAAAGACTATTGAACTGTTCACTTTAAATGCATGAACTTTATGGTATGGAAATTATATCTCAATAAAACTGTTACAACAACCGCAACGTTATTCTGTGAAGTGTTGTAGGCTTCCCCAGACTGTTAGTGGGGTCGATCGGCACGAAGGCCACGTTCAGAACTCCTGCCTGTGGCTGTGCTTGATAAATACGCAGAGAGGTTCTGATGTAAATTTAAAAAAAGACGTAACTGTTAACTATGGTGAGTTGAAGTAATTGAATTTATATCATGAAATAAACCGCTGTGGTAGGACTGACAGGATGGAATGTGACTATCAGGGAAAACTTCCTGGGTCACTTTAAGAGGATGACAGTAAGAAAACACAGGGCCTGGAGGCCGTTGGGCCCTTTGCCCCTCATGCCTGGGTATCAAATTTCCTTCCACGGTTTCAATTAAGTCCCTGCTCCCCAGGGAACCCCAGGGGCAGGCCACAGCGACTTCCTTTCCTTTTTAGCCCACCCCCACCCCACTAAGATGCCTCTGGGTTGAGTACAAAGAAATTCCTCTTCTGCCCTTTCCTGGAGCCATCACCTTTGTGTGCAAAGAGTTCATATTTGTGGCTTGTCCCTTAGTATTGTTGGTGGGGAACTCCAAATGAAAAATAGTTTTCTTGGTGCCTTTGCTTCAGGCAGCTCCTCCTGGAAGGTCCCCCCTCTCCTCTCCTTCTTCCTCCTTTAAGACCCAAGCAGGGGCCCTGCCTCCTCCAAGAAGTCTTCCAAGAGGACTTCTCTGATGACCAAGTCCATCCTGCCATGGCATGAATGATGTCCTCGCCTCCCTCAGCTCCTTTCTCGCTGCTCATCGGTGCCCCATGCTTAGCATGGCAGCAGAGGCTGTTGGTGCCCTCCCTGAGGTCCACTGCAGCTTTAGGGGGCATTTCCTGTACGTGCAGATAGCTTCCTGTCTCAGGCACCTGCTACGCTATCGGCCTGAAGGGTTTCCTGGCTGGAGAAGGTGCTCAGCCAGGATAGCCAGAGATTTAACAAGCCCAGGAACAGTCTGCAACAAAAGAAGGACAGGAGTTAGTGGGTAAAGATCTCATTTTCCTAACACTTCAGGGGGATGATTCTAGCGTGTATTCCCAGAAGAACTGAGCCCCGGGTGTCTACATGGTAAGCTGCTCATTAGTACATTCTTTATTACCTTGTCTTTATTCTCTGTCTCACTTCGCCACCCATCACCTGTGTTGGTTGAGAACATCTCCCAAATAAACTGCCTGCACCCACGTTCTTGTCTCAGGGTTTGATTTTAGGGGATCCCAATTTAGGCCAGCGTGCATGAGATATGGCTATAAAGGACTGTAACAGCCCTTTAAGCACGATGAATCGCAGAGGGACCTGTCGAGTAACAAGCCCAGGGCCAGGCAGCTCCACTGGGACGCAGGCTCCTTATTTCACTATTCTATTCCACTAACTCTGCCATTGCTCAGACATTTTTGAAGCGCCTCTTTTTGAACTGCCTTCAACACCCACAGAATATTGGAATCAAATCTCCATTAATTTTCATTCCTGAGCATTAAGGGAATTGTTTTAAACTGCCAAAAGTGAATTCAGACCAGGCCTAAAAAGCAAAATTGATTCAGGTAGGTGACAGAACTCTTTTTCCTCCTATGGAGGAAAAATGACTCTGAGGGGGAATTCTAAGAATATGTTACCCAAGTCACAATAGCCATAGGTGGAAACGACCCAAATATCCCTCAAGTGATGCATGGACAAACAAATGTGGTCTGTCCCCACAATGGAATATTATTCAGCCCTGGAAAAGAACAGTTGTCCATGCCACAACATGGATGAACTTTGAAAACGTTAAGTGAAGGAAGTCAGACACAAAAGGCCACATACTGTATGATTCTACTTACATGAAGCATCTAAAAAGATAAATCTATAGAGAAAGAAAGCAGATTAGCGGGTGCCAGGGGTTGGGTGGAAGCAGAAATGAGGAACGATTGCTTAATGCATATGGGTTTCCTTTTGGGGTCATGAAAATGTCTTGGAACCAGATAGATGTGATGCTCGTATAATATTGTGAATGTACTAAATGCCACTGGCTTGTAAACTTTAAAATGGTTAATGGTTAATTTTGTTACATGAATTTTTACCTCAATTAAAAAAAAATGTGTGTGTTAAAGTATGTGTTCCTGATGTCCTTCTCTCCTTTTCCTGCAGGCAGGGTTGATATTTTAACTATTTTGCAACCTTGATGCAGACCACCTGTGGTGCTGGAGCAAGCCAGAGCAGCAGGTCTTCGAGGGCCGGCTCAGAGGGGCCTGGGCATTTGGGGCCATGAAGGGGTATAGTGGGGGCAGGACAGTGGCTGTTCACCACCTGGTAGGGAAGTATTTCAAGATCTTATCAACTGGATAGTCTTCCCGAGGTATACTGGCTGAGCATCAGTTCCGCCCACAGGGGACTATTGGGAGACTGACCTCTGTGTTTGCCTAGTGGGGTCTTTGTTCAAAACAGTTCCTCCTCCCAGCCCCATGGTCCAAAATGAGGGCATGTTTACAGCCTGGCTGTGCCTAGGGAGGGGCGGGGCTAGCTCCAGGGAGCCCATCAGCATCTCACACTACGGCCCCCAGGGCGTGATGCCAGAAGCACACGATGTTTACCACCTCCCCATCCTCATCCCCTCCCTACAAAGGCTAGGAAAACCCACTTTGAAACCCAATGGAAGCACAGGTCGGTGGATGGGCCCCATAGCCTTGCTATTCAGAGTGGCGTCACCTGCGAGCTTGTCAGAAATGCAGAAACCTGGAACCCGCCGCAGCCCTGCCGAATCGGGACCCCTGGGTGATTTCTACGCACGCTACAATTTCAGAAGCTCAGCTTTAGGAAACAATCCCTTAGATTGTCTTTCTATTTTGTCTCAAAAATGTAGGTTTATGTCTCCTTCCCTTGTAGTTCTCTTACTGCCATAATTTGAAAAGAACACGTTGTGGATCTCTCTGGATACTATTCAGGGCTTTTCTAGACAGAACCAAAAGCAGCTCACAGAAAGCCCATGATTTCTTTAAAGTCCCCTGTTTCATCTTAGAAATTCAAGTGAATTTTGCACTCTATTCCATGGTGTATTGATGTTTACCTTAACATAAAATTGTTTGCTTTTCACCTCCAAAATCTTTGAATGGAATTGAGGCTTCAGGAGTCTTTCGGCTTCATCATATTTTTATTCCCCAGGGCTTGAATCCCCGACGTGCACACTGCAGACTGAAAAGCAGATGTAAAGTGACTCAGGAAGTTAGTGATTCAACAGGGAAACCACGGGCATTTCAGACTCCAATTATGAGGGTAAATGCAAGGATACAGAAATACAATTAAAAGAGAAGACCTTTCTTTGAATTCTTAACTGCGGGTACTGCCCACAGAATAGAAGTAAAAATTCACGCGAGGTCTTCCACTACAGCAGGACAGATGTAGAATGGCTCCATAAAAGATGTCTGGACTCAGTCACTATCTTAGGTTGGGTTCCCTCAAAGCAGAGCCTGAGACGACGATTTGTGTGTGTGATTTATTGAGGGGGCCTTTCAGGAGAAGGGAGTGGGGGAAGCAGGCTGTGCCTGGGAGCCCAGCAAGGATGTAGCCTTAGGGAAAGTCTAGGGAGCTGATTCACAGGGAGCTCTGGAGCATGAATCGTACCACAGATTTGTCTCACCTTGAGATGAGAGCGTTGGCATTTTTGTACCCCAATGTCAGCCAGCCATTGACTGGGCTGCTCCAGGAGGCGATGGTGCATCTGGGCAATGTGAGTCTTATTCATTCCAGGGCAATTCTCTGGAGAAATGGACCTTCTCTGTTAGCAGTAAATCCTCATTGCTGCCCAGTAAGGAGGTCTGGGAGGGCAACAACAGCGCCCTCTATGGCCTCCATGATGGTATCTGACATCGACATTCCCATAATGCTGTTCTTTTACTTAGAGATTGCATCCTGTTTGATTTAATCCCTTCCATATATATTGACGTCATTTTCTTTTTTAAACTGTTGCTGGACATGACCACTGTGGACAGCCACTGCTTCCTGCCCTTGAAAACAAAATTCCCAAAGGATCCTGGTGATTCCCACCCAATGCCTTACCCACTTGTCATCTCATTCAGGTGTAGTTCCTGAGGTGGCTCCCTTCCTTCCCACTTTTGATTTCCATGTGGTCCTGCCCTGGCCACACCCATCAGTCTGGGAGAGCTTTTTCCTGAGCAAAGAGTCCCAAGGAAATAACAAAAGGGCAGCCCTGGCCTTACTGTTCTAGCTGATTATTTAAACAGCTGCCAGAGAGCTGCAGCTGCCTTGGCAAGAGTCCACAGTAAGGAAGGGAGTGAACCAACATGTGATGAACACAGTCACTGCGGTTTCCATGCAGGGAGGCACCCTCGAGTGTCAAGTGGCCTTTAGACACCCAGATGCAAGAGGCTTGCAATCTCCTTGAGTGACTGGGTATTGACGAAGGTGGGCGACTTTCAGACTGTACAGAATCTGGAGATGGTTTAATTAGTGCATCAGTTAATCAGGGTTCTGATGTCAAAATCATCTTGAGACAAGCACATTGCTTTTCTTTACCCCCTTCATTTCTTTCGCACCCTGTTTTCCTCTCTGCACCCTTTCCACTGTCCCCAGGCTGAGAATGTGCCACCGTAACTGGTTGTCCGTGTTCCATGGGTGGAACCCGAAATAGTCTAAGCAGACCTCAGGAGTTCAGAAATAATTCCTGAGAATTTACAATAAAATTTATTCCCAAAGCAACCATTTTATTTTTTATTTTTCCAAGGACTCACTCTAAGTGATAAGCAATATGTCTGTTTAGTATGTAGATGTCTTTTCTGGGAAGAGCAGTACTTTTTTTTTATCATAGTGGGTTCCAAGGTCTTTGCTATGTTGACTGATAACATGTGACCGAGAGTTCTTTTTCCATGGAGTCTCTCCTGAGATTACTGCTTCAGAATATATTTTGGGAAGGCTTAGATTTTGTATTAGTCCGGATTCTCCACAGAAACAGAACCAAGAGGAGATAGATAAATAGAGAGAGATGTACTATATGGAACTGGCTCGTACAATATGTTGGCTGAGAAGTCCAAGATCTGCAGTCCGTGAGCTGGAGACGCAGGAGAGCTGAGGGTGTAGTTCCAGTCTGAGTCCGAGGGCCTGAGACCCAGGACAGTCAATGGTTCCAGTTTGAGTCCAAGTCCGAAGGCAGGAGAAGACCAGTGTCAGGCGAAGACAGTCAGGCAAAAAGAGAAAATTCTTTCTTAGCCTTTTATTCTTTTCAGGCCCACCTACAATGGGGAGAGCAATCTGCTTGATTCCGTCCACCAATTCCAATGTTAATCTCATCCAGAAACACCCTCACTGACGCACCCAGAATATGTTGAACCAAATATCTGGGCACCTCGTGGCCCAGTCAAGCTGACATATGAAATTAACCATCCCAGATCTATTCCAATCTCCCTCAGTTTTAGTATCTCAGGTCTGATCCTGATCAGCTCTGTCCTCCACCGACACGAAAATCTACCTTTTGAGCCCACAGTTTGTTTATCTGGGAAACGAAAATTTTGAACAAGATCACCTATGAGGTTTTGACTATATGATTTAATATACTTTCACAAAATTCATAAAATGCGGTCATAATCACACTTGATCTTTCTTTGGGATAAAAGGGTTTGGCCTTGCTTTATATCTGGAATTATGTGTGTTTATATGCAAGAGGATATCGAACTGTGGTGGCAGAGAAAGTAAGTGGCCTATCAATAATTGTCATTTTAATCCAAGCAAAAGACTGTATTCCCAAACCTCTCTTAAAAACTACGGGTAGCCGAAAAACCCCCATATGGGAACTGTTGGGTGGGACTTCTGAGAAAATTCCTTTAGAGAGATACAAACTGCTAGAGCGGACCCCACTTTCTTTTTCCTCCTTCCTCCTGCTTCTTGCCTGGAACAGAGATGTAATATTTGGAGCTCTAGCAGCCATTTTGAACCATGAAGACATCTTGAGATTGAAAACGATAAACTAATAAAGGCAGAGCAGGAAAATAGAACCTACTTTTCATCTGACACCACAGAGCCTTCATACTAGCCCTGAACATCCACCTCTGAACTTCTTTTATATGTTGGAGAAATGAACTTCTACCTTGCGTAAGTCACTTTATTTTGAAAGTCTAATAGGAACTGAATTCAATTCTGATCTGATATCAGAGAGAACCTAGCTTCTGATTTCTTCAAAATAATGTTTCTCAAACTAAAGAATGTATCTGAGGGATTGTTAAATCACAAATTACTGGGTGCAGTCTCAGAACTTCTGATTAAGTAGGTCCAGGGTCAGATAATTTGCACTTCCAACAAGCTCCCAGATGATGCTGACTCTGCTGGCCCAGGGACCATACTTTGAGAACCACTGTCTCAGAACATGTCTCATTCATTGGGACAGGGAGAAAGGAAGCTTTGCCTCTTGACAAAATGGTGTCATAACATGGATTATAGGGTGTCAGCAAAATGCTGTCTTTCAAAACATCTTTAAATTTAACTTCCAAACTCACGATGAATGGCATTTTAGGAAGTTTTCATTTACATTCACGGGACACAATGGGTCCTGAGTTCTTTCTCTGAGAGCTAAGTGTTGAGAAGCTGGAGTTGACAAGTCAGCTGCAGGCAATTGGGCAGAGAAATAGCTATGTGGAAGGTTGTGTGTGTTGCTGTTTCCACCATGGGGTGTTGCTCTTTTCTGTTATCCTAAACAAATGTCTATCAATGTTTATAACAGTCTCAAGTGCTCTCTTTATTGATACCAAGATCTGGAGGGACATGTTTT
Source organism: Equus quagga (assembly GCF_021613505.1). Taxonomy (NCBI): domain Eukaryota; kingdom Metazoa; phylum Chordata; class Mammalia; order Perissodactyla; family Equidae; genus Equus; species Equus quagga. The sequence continues at coordinate 76,763,660 of NC_060278.1, forward strand.
TCCCTAAAGAGAGAGGAAGAAGATTAACAATCAGGCCAATTTAACCCCGTGTTTTGGAAAGTCATCTCGGGATGTCCCCCAGCCTGAGGAAATGTCACTTTCCCAAGTCTTCTCAGGGCAACCCTTGGTCCCTTGTTTCTTGAAGGGAGCAGTGTGTGTGAGAGGGTTTCCTTCTCCCGATGCTCCAGTTCACCAGTGACAAATGGGCACTCAGTAACCAGTGTGTGGGAACTGCGGGGACCTGTTCGAATGCCTGGGTGGGCTGTGCTGCTGGGGCGCAGGGCCGCCTGTTTCCCGGGAATCACTTCCCAAGCTCAGCATTCCGTCAGCATTAGTCACTGCATCTTTCACTGGGATTGTGGCGGGGAAGTTCTGGGCTTCAGGACTGATTTTGTGTTCAGGTTTTTATGGAGAAAGAGAAGTGCAGGCACAGGGGGTGCATTCAGGTCTTGGAGAAACCACAGTCCCTCCTGCCGACGTGCCCTTTCACTTCCTCTTCACACTTATCCCAGGAGTGCCGCTCCTTCATCTGCAGGCAGAACCAATCCCGCCCAGGTCTGAGCTCCGAGTGCTTACCTATTTGCTTCCGCGTTTTTCTCTCTGGCCACTTGGCGCAGACTAAGTGCTTAATAAAAGTGTGTGGAACAAATGAGTGGCAAATGTGCCATGGGTATGAATCATCTAGGATAGCCTAGGGTATGCAGCTGGTGGTACCTTTGTTTCCTTCTTTGCTTCCTCCGTTCCTCCCTTTCTCCCTTCCTCCCTTCATAGGATGCCACTGGAGCTCCAAGTCAACATTTTATTGAGATGCAATTTACATACAATGAAATTTACACACAGAGATGTAATTTATAAATCTTGTGTACAGTTTGATGGTGGTGTAACCATCACCCAGATCAAGAAAGGAACACTTCCATCAGTCCAGAAAGTCCTCTCATGTCCCTTTTGAGTCACTTGCCCCCCTCCCCTGCCCCTAGAGGAAACTGCTAGTCTGATTTTTATCACCATAGATTAGATTTCCCTGTTTCTGCACTTCATATATATGTCTGGCTTCTTTCACTCAACATAGAGTTTTTGAGATTAAATGGCACCTTTCTTAATTTTCTTAAATATCAAATTACCTGACCTTGAGCGCCTGCAGCATTAGGCTCCTGGCCATTCATCTGAGTCTATGTTGGGGCCCCCACACCCAGCCTCAACTACAGGGTCATGGCGCATCTGGGGAAGGGAGGAGGGCAGGTCTCAGGCACGGAGCACTTCGTGAGGCCCCTCCCTTCCTCATTCACACAGGTTGCCCCATGGAGCCTGCACAGTGCTTAGAAACTGAGACCACTGGGCTTCCGGCAATTCTTAGACAAGGCTCCTCTGCTGAGGCCCAGGGCCGCGGTGTCTAGAGAATGCCTCCTAGGTGTCCTTGTGGCTGCCCTCTGGAGGTCCGCTCCACCTCAAGGCTCCACCTTGGATCCTCAGAACTGGGGGCCTCCAGACCTCCATCTGCTGCCCAGCCTGAGGAACCTCCTCTCTCTTTCCTTCCTTCCCGTTCCCTCTACCCCAGGAATTGGCCTCAGTGTCTTCATTCCTTCCTTTACAAAAGCCAGGAATAAGACTGTTTTCTTCTAGCAACTTGTTTATAGCCTGGCCTGGGCTTGAGACACAAAGGCCGTCCTTGAGGTACTCCTGAGACCGGTGCTCCAGGACTCCACATCAGCTGCTCGTTGACCTCTCAGCAAAATCTCCAGTCCACAATAAATTGTTCACTTTGGTGAATTATTAAAGTCACTCCCTTGCAAGCTATTTTAATTCTGGCTTCTTCATAGTCACCTGGCAAAAAAAGAAAGAATGAATAACCCAACACAAAATCCCCCTTAAAGCTCAATACCTACCCAACCTACACCAGCGCCAGAACCATGGAAGGTTTGTGAGGAAAATGCACAACCATGCTGACTACTTTCCCTTCACCTTTAAGGCCGCAAATCTCCCTTAATACATTCGCAACAATGTTCAGTTTCCTCATTTCCAAAACAGCTCTTCCATACCTTCTTCTGTCTCCTCCAATTTCTTAACCCATTCCCTCCCCACCCCCAACACACATATATCTCCACCCTCCTCAGTGGGTGACCTATTTCAGATTCCTGTGAGAAAAAGGAAGCAGCCAACCAAACTCCAACATCTTATTATTCCCAAATCTGCAAGGCACCGGCAACACTCACTCTCTCGGCTTCCCCTCCTGCTGCTGAGGAGACCCTACGTCCTCAGGATCCTGTGTCCTCTCCCCTTTCTTAAGGACTTGGCTCCTGAAACTACCCTTTCTTTCTTTCCTGCATCACTGATTTCTCCCTTTTTACTGGATTACTCGTTTCAGCACATAAACATCCTCTAGTTTATTTTATTGTAATAAACAAATTCCCCTGGAACCAATGTATCAATTTGCTAGAGCTGCTGTAACAAAGCCCAGAAACTAGATGGCTTAAAACAACGAGATTTGTTCTTTCACAGTTCTGGAGTCTAGAAGTCTGAGATCAAAGTGTTGGCAAGGCTGTGCTCCCTCCAAAGTTTCTAGGGGACCATGCTTCCTCTCCTCTTCCAGCTTCTGGTAGCCCCAGAGGTTTGTTGGCTTGTGGCAGCATCACTCCAATTTCTGCCTCTGTTGTCACATGGCATTCTACCCTTAAGTGTCTCTGTCTCTCTCTCTTCCCCTCTTCCTATAAGAACACCAGTCATACTGGATTAAGGGTTCACCTTACTCCAATATGACCTCATCTTAACTAATTACATCTGCAAAGCCCTATTTCCAAATAAGTTCAATTTACAAAAATCAGGAGTTAAAGCTTGAGCATATTTTTCTAGGGGACACAATTCAACCCGGAGCAACCACCTGTTTCCCTCCAACTGTTGTGCAACATCTCTACTCCCCTTTGTGTAGAGTGGTTCATTGTGTCCCCTCCTTGAATTCAACTTCCTCACCCAGGCCACACTCACCCCACATTCCGTGGAGGCTACTCTTGTCGAGGCCAACCATGACTCTAGGTTGCCAAATCAACCCGTCACTCCTCTGGTCTTCTTGAACTTAACGTCTCAGCACCATTGCACCATTGATGACTTCTTTCTCTGGTCTTCCATGCAATAACACGTTCTGGATCCTTGCTCCCAGTCCTTGCCTCTGCTTCTCAGCCTCCTTTGTTGGCATTGACATCTATAGATTGGAATCCCCCAGAGATCAGTACCAGGCCCCTTCCCTTCTCCTTCAATACTTTCTTCTTGGATGACCTGATTCATTCCCATGTTTTCAGATCCCACCGATGTCTACAGACCAGTCTGCTTTCTGGACCTCTGGACTCTCATATTCCACACATTTTTTTACATGTTCATTTGGATTTTTGATAGGCATTTCAGTCGTAACACAGTCAAAATCGAACCCTTGATTTTTCTCTCAACCAGTGTTCTCCCATTCTTCCCAGTAAAAGGTATTACCATTTGCCCAATTATTCAAATGAAAAATTTAGGTTTGAGTTCTTTTTTCTCTTGTGCTTCTCTCCCTCAGCAATCTCCCATCCACCAGCATGTTGTGTCAGCTGTGTCTTCACAGCATATATTTTTTATGTCAGTCTTACTCTGGACTGGTCCAGGTGGCAGTCATCTCTCATTGGATAACTAACAACCTTCTAACTGGTCTGCCTATTTCCAATCTTATTTCTCAGAATTCATTCTCCTTAAGGAATCCAGAGTGATTTTTTTTTTTTTTTTTTTGCTTTTTCTGATTCTGTCATGGTTGATAATATCTCACTGGCCAAAGCAAGTCGCATTGACCAAGCCCAGTGACAGAGCAGGCAGGCACTAGAAAGTTAAACAGCAAAGGGCAGGGACACAGAGGAGGGTATAGTATTGAGGCCACTAATGTCATCAGCCTTCCCCAATATGGTATTCTCCAGCCCGTGCTACATATAAGGCACGAAATCCACATCTTGGTTAATGAATGAAATGGATATTTCTTTCACAAAGAACAAAAGAAAAAAACAATTAATATATTTTTAAAAAATTACCCTGGCACAAATAGTTGTAATACCATGGGCCAAGTGAGGGATGTTTAATTTGGGGATTTCTGAATGGGCTTCAGAGTGTTGAAGAATCTCGGAAATAGCGTAAAATTAGGAAATCCTGTCCTTCTGGGCAGACAGAAGGCATGCTACAACCCATGTCACACCTACTCCCTTGGCTGGGTGCCGTTGTGCAGTACACAAATCGTGCAACTGTATGCAGCAGCTCTGGGCACCCATATCTTAGGATAACTGTGACCTTTTCTCTCTGTCTTTAGTGTAGTTGGCTTGATTAGGCCTGCGTCTGGCTGTTTGGATGCCCCCATCCTTCCACTTTCAGTGTGGATTCTCACAAGCCGATTATTTCTTGTCGCCTTGATTAGAGGAAGAAACTGGAGAGTCATTCTGTCTGGAAAAACACTTAGCCCCTGATGGGTCTCCTGGGGTGACTTCTGCCTGGAAATCCACCTGCATCTTACTATGGCCCTCGGAGGAAATTATTCTTTAAGCCCTGAACATAGATCAATTTGCCTCATCCTGAGGAAGCATCTTTAGACCAACGCCAATCCCAAGTGAAGCACCAAGGCGGACACAGCTGAGGTTACTGCAGGTAATGCCAATCAAACAAGATGGCGCACAATGGCCTCCCTAACTACCCCATCTCTTTAAAACCTTTTTTACACATTCAAAATGTCTCTAAAATGGCTAATCCTTGTTTGGCCCAAGGGATAGTCTCATTCCTAGGGAGGTGGTTTCTAACATATTTTTGTGGACAGCATAAATAATGTAAAGGGATTGTCTTCTTATTTATAATAACTATGTTTTTGAAACTTACTATTATTGTAGCTCTTTTCAAGGCTTCAAAGGGAAGGAAATCCAAACCATGATAATAGTGTAAAAATTGATGTTTTAATGAATATGACTCTATATCTGTCTTTTCATGAGGTTTTAAAAATTAAATTGTATTATAATATCCTTCTTTTAAAATATGTTCTTAATTTCTTTAGACACTCTAATTTCTTTTAATCACAAGTAATCCATATCACCAGAAAGTATGAATAAGTAAAAGGCAAGAAGAAGTGATATCATTGGTAAACATACCAGCTAGATTGACTGTGTGATTTTTATGGTGTTAAGTACAGAGTTCAACTTCAGACGGGAACATTTTTCTAAATGGTTTTACTCCTCCTGAGTTCCTCATGGCCCTAGAATAGTTATGGATATTGATTAGTCAGGATGAATCTACAATAGAAAATAACTGTTTAAGATGCTAAATGAAGCAGGAAATGATGAATTAAGTTCTCCAGGGTCAAGTGGTGGATAATGTTTTTATGGAGAACTTTCCATGAAGAAAGACTCAGGTGTTGCTAAGATGCTACTTCAAAGACGTAACAACTCTATTAAAATTTCCAGTGCTAATCCTGAGATGATCGAGCTAAATCCCTTCAGATTATTATAAGCATCCCGTGGCCTTGAATGCCTTGTCTGGAATTCTAATGTTGCTGATTACTGTGGTTTGTTAGATAACTGACTCAGAGAGTGATCTGGAATCAGGGAAGAAATGATCAGGTTTCTGCTTCATGGTTCACTTTTGAAAAGAGCCACGAACAGCGCAGAAGATATTGCTAGACTTTGTCCCAGTAAAAGCTTCCTCTCTATTTCATCTCTCCAGAATTACAGGTCATTACCAGCAACAAACCATGTAACTGAATCTTCAATAGAAACACTTTGTCAGATAGCTATGCTATTTTCTGAGACAATTTTCCAAGTGACATAAAGAAATTAAAAGTTATCACAGAAAGCCAATCTGCCCAGTTAATCTTACCTCTTCTAAACCCAGAACAATTTTCAAAACAACTTGTTTCTAAAGCATGCCATCAGCTATCAGAAGCAGATTCTTATAGATTTGGAGATGGCGTAGTTTTTTTGTAAAGAGCCTGATAGTAACATTTTTGGCTTTCTGGGCCATGTGGTCTTTGTTTTGACTAGTCAAATCTACCTTTGTAGGAGAAAGCAGTAAAGGAGTGGGTGATGCCATGCTCCAATATAACTTTATTTATAAAGACTGGGGCAGCCTATAGGCCTTAGACCACAGCTGCAAATCTTTCTTTTAGAGTCCTCGAAGCAAGCAACCAGTCTTGGTGTGTTTTTTGTCGGGGGAGAGAGAGTTAGAGACTATGAAGTTTGGAAAATACAAAGTTAAAGTTTTTGAAAAAATAAAATCCCCCAAACCAAAACCAAAAAACCAAAAAAAAAAAAAAGGCAAAAGTCATGCTAACTTTACGTGAAAAACAGTGGTTTTGAAAACTTTTTTTACCTCAGGGAATACATATATTTTTTCTCAAATGAACATTTATAGGAAACTCAGGGTATAAAAGAAATTAAAAAGGAATTCCAGTATTTGAAAGGGGAAATCTGACTTCTCATCTTCTTTTTTGCCCTCTCAGCAATCTCCTCATATATTTCTAGAAAGTTTCAAAGTCTCTTGAATGGAATTTAAAATCCACTGCTCCAGTATAATAGAAAACACACCTTGCCTCTAATTAGAGCTATAAGATTTAGTAAATAAAAATACAGGATATCCAGTTAAATTTGAATTTCAGATCAACAACAGACTTTTTTAGTATAAGCATATCATATGCAATATTTGGAACATACACATACTAAAAAGTCAATCTGAAATTCAGATTTAACTGGGCATCCTGCATTTAATGGGCAGCCCTCTCTCTACTCCTTCCTTTAGCCGCTCTCTGCCTCGTCCATAACATGATGAAAATTCTCATCTGTAAAGTGGGGGAACTGATAGTTCCTACATAACAGGATTTTTTTTTTAAAGAAGTTAATTTTTGACAGCACACACAAGAGTTCCTGGCACATAGTAAGCACTATGTTACTACCTATTAACTATCACTAGTTATATCATTAGCTAATTAACTACTGTTAGTAGTGGCATTGGTTAGTAAGTGGTTGTAATAATTCTTACCAACTGATGCAATTATCTTGGACTGAAGTGTGTCCCTCCAAATTCATATGTTGATGCCCTGACCCCCAACAGGATGATAGATGGAGAGAGGGCCTTTAAAGAGGTAATTAAGGTTCAATGAAGTCATAAGGATGAGATCCTAATGGATATGACTACCGTCCTTATAAAAAGAGGGAGTGACACCAAGGATGTGTGCACCTTGAGAAAAGGCCATGTGAGGACACAGCAAGAAGGTGGCCATCTACAAACTAAGGAGAACAGCCTCAAGAGAAACCAAACCTGCTGACATCTTCATCTTGGACTTTCAGGCTCCAGAATTGTGGGAAAATAAATTTCTGTTGTGTAAGCCACCCAGCATCTGGTATTTGTTACGGCACCCTACCAAACTAATACAGAAATCACACACATGGACTTTAAAAAATACATTTCCATTGGCCACTTCAGAAACTGAGATGTTGGGGCTGGCCCGGTGGCACAGTGGTTAAGTTCACACATTCCACATCTTGGCGGCCCTGGGTTTGCTGGTTTGGATCCTGGGTGTGGACATGGCACCACTTGGCAAAAGCCATGCTGTGGTAGGCGTCCCATGTATAAAGTAGAGGAAGATGGGCATGGATATTAGCTCAGGGCCAGTCTTCCTCAGCAAAAAGAGGAGGATTGGCAGCAGTTAACTCAGGGCTAATCTTCCTCAAAAAAAAAAAAAATTGAGATATTTTAAATATGAGTTAAAAATGATAATATTTTAATAAATTGATCTGATGATTCCTTTTGTTAAACACTCTGAAATATTTCTTATTTTTCTACCTTCTAAAGTCTTGTTCTTCTTTGAAGTTTTTAACTTATTTGAAGTATATTTTTGTAATTGTCTCATATTATAAGATGTCCCAAAAGATGAAAGTAAAGTATCTTGGGGAAGAGAAGCTTTGGCCAAAAGCAATAGAATTCTAGCCCACATATAAGGTAACTTGGGTTTGTATCTTCAAATTCTGATACTTCAGATTTTCTTTTCTTCTTCTTCCTCTTCTTATGCCACTAGGATTAATGAACTAGGTACAGAGTAGGCGTTTACTTTTAGTTTCTTGTGATATTCATTATCCCAGCTGGACCAGGCAGCTAAATATAAAACTCATCAATATTCAGTGTCAAATGCCCAGGACAGAATCTTGGATCTGACTCTCAATGTTCTTGGGCTGCATTTCACATCAAGTTAACTTACCAGTAAATCCCTTTTATTGTTCTGTGAACTGTTTGAGTGCTAAATAACCTCTCCTGTCCTGCAAAAATATAGATTCGCTTTCTTCCCTTAAGAGACACTCATAATATCCAGGATTTTCTTCAAAATAATGAGGGAGTGAGGGGGAGTGAAACAAGATTAGTGGTGAGATGATTTTTGTAGCTGAGTGATAGGTACACTGGGGATTATTATGACATTCTGTCTACTTTTGGACATGTATAAAATTTTCCATTTTGTGGTAGATTTCCAATTCTTCACTCCCTTTAAGTAGTAGAATTACATAGGCATGCCCTTTGCTGTTTGACTGCACAGTGCACTGCACTCTATTAGGCATTGCGTACGTCCCCTCTCCTCACATATTGGACACAGGGCAAGGACATTCTTTGGTCAGGAATGTGAGTAGCTTTGACATGCAGTCTCCTAGCAGGGCCTTTAAATGTGCTTGCGTGGTTGGCCTTGGCCTAGTACATTCCCATCCTCTGTCATGAGAAGTGTGTGCCCTGGGTGGCTGTTGTTCCTTCAACCACAAATCCTAGAAAGAAAAATTCAGAGCACCCATGAATTTGACTCACAGTGTGGGGTCCAGCCCAGCCCAGCCCAGCCCAGCCCAGCCCAGTCCAGCCCAGCCCAGCTGAAAATGGCCCACAGCCAACCAGCAGACCTGTGATAGTAAAAGAAATGTTTGTTGTTTTGAGCCAATGGGATTTTGGAATTACTTGTTATGGAGCATTATCATCAGAGAAACCTGACTAACACACATAAATAATTTTTCTAAATAAAGAAAAACACCATTTAGAATCTATTCTACATTAAGAGTTGGATGCTACGTAATTAGTTATAATTAAACCTCATCTAAGTTATTTAGCTGGTTCCCTATCTAGAGTTCGTCAATAAACACTTAACAAATTTTAAAGCTAGTAACTGATTCCACTGTTGGCCTCTAGGGTCCTGTCCTATCCATGGTAACTGAGAGCAGTGACTTAGGACTTCTTTTGTTTGTTGCTTTAGAGGCCAGAGACCCACCCAAGCTCTGTTTAAGGGTGGAAAGAATGCAGTGGGGATTCTCACCAGAATCCAAGGGCAGGAACCACGGCCCAGCTGATCTTTTGGGGAACAAGAATTGAAATTGGAAACAAAGTAAAGGCAGAGTCACCACACATGATTGTGAAAGTTGGGGGCTTAGGGTTACTTTTCATGTCTTAGATATCATACATTTTTATATTTATTATGACAGCTTCTGGCAGATGGCTCAAAATTGTCTTGTCCTATATTATAAAGTGTCTCAATAAATGAAAGCAAAGTGTCTTGAGAAAGTGAAATCCTTTTGAAATTTTCAAACGGCCCCCTATAGGCTTGTAGTGGTTGTGGCAACTTGATTTCTCACCTGATCTCTTCTGTCAACTGGCTTTCTCAGGTTATTCAGAATTTTTATTCTCTCCTAATTTCAACTCGTACTTGGTGCATTGTCTTAAGTCAAAGTTAGTGGCCTATGAGGGAAGGATCATATTTTCTCACTTAGTCATAAGTGTCTTAGTTAGGGTTCCCTCAAAGGCAGATTTTAAGACAAAGACTTGGGTACAAGTAGTTTCTTTGGGAGGAAACCCCAGGAAAGCACAAGTGAAGGAGTTAGGAAGTGAGGCAGGGAAAGGAGAGAAGCCAATAAAGGGAGTGTTGGTGAGCAGGTTACTGTGGGCAGCCAGGGCTCACCTCACTGGAGACCCTCTGCGGAAGTGTGTAGAATGCGCTTCAGATCTGTTCGCCATGTGCTAGTTAATTTTATGTGTCAACTTGACTAGGTCACAGCGTGCCCAGAAATTTAGTTAAACATTATTGCTGGGTGTGTCTGCGAGGGTGTTTCTGGAAGACATTAGCATTTGAGTGGGTAGACCAATAAAACAGATTGCCCTCCCCAGCGTGAGTGGGCTTCATCCAAGTCATTGAATAAGAAAAAGGCGGAGGAAAGGAGACTTCCCTCTCTCTGCCTGACTGTTTGAGCTGGGACATCAGTCTCTTCCCGCCCTCAAACTGGGACTTACACCATCGGCGCTCCTGGTTTTCAGGCCTTCAGGGTCTGATAGGAACTGAACTACTGACTTTCCTGGGTCTCTCGCTTGCAGATGGCAGACTGTGGGGCTTCTCAGCCTCCATAATCACATGAGCCGATTACTCATAATAAATCTCTCTCCCCTTCTCTGTATATGTATTTCCTATGGGTTCTATTTCTCTGGAGAACTATGACTATGATACCCCAAGAAATAAGGAAGCTGAGGTATTTATCTATGACTCCCGGTTCTCCCTGGTTGAAGGCAACTCTTGGCATTAAACCCCTAGCTTCCTGGCTGCATTGCAGGTGGGCTGAGCAAGCTTCCGAGGCTCTGGAGAAAGCCCTCCAAAAGTGGAAACAAGAGAAGCAGGTGCTTGGGTTGGGGGTTGATGGAGTGATCAGCAACTGTCGCCACCACAACTGCAGATGACTCCATGGTAGGCTGAGGGGCCATGGGGTGGGCATACAGCTGCTGTGATAATTATTTGATTAGACCTAGAATGTATGTAACTAGGGAAAATCCTCTTGTACGCAGCGTTTCAAATGAGTTAACATTTTGGCTTTATATTCTGCCACCTGCAAAGTATATCTCAGGCCCCCAGGGAAAGGGGAAAAGAACTGCAAGGTCAAAAAATAAAATGACAGCACTCATTCTCCTTGCCCTACTCTCCCTCCTGGGCGTCCCTCTGCTGGGCAGCAGCAAAGAGACAAAAAGCAGGTCTATGCAGGGGGTGGCACAGCTGGGAGCATCTTCCACACTCGGCTTGTTGTGCCTCTTCTCCAATGGGTGGGGCCAAATTTATGCTCTCTTACAGTTAGGTATCTGGAAGTTTTATCTTGTTCTCCCTCAGTTTCAAGGCTCCTCACCATCTGTTAAGTTGTCCTAACACTTTATTGAAACGGAGAGCACTCTCGACGTGTTAATGTTCCCCAAAATTTCCCACAGAAAAGTACATTGTAGTCAGAAAAACAAAGTAAGGGTCTGGTCCAGCCAGGGTCTGGTCTAGACCGTCCAGCCAGGCAAGCCCTGTAGCAATGAAGGAAGCATGCCACGGAACTGGCAGTAGAGGGAGAACCAGCCACGGCATGAAGGATGCTGTTTTGGAGACTGTATAGAGTTCTGGTTCTGATGAAGGAGGGACAGGCCCATCTCAATCAGTATGTTGAAGGAGCAGAGACACTGGAATAAATGAGGATGTTGTAGAAATGGATCATGCACCTCCCTATACCCACTTCAATTCAGATGATTGTGGAAAATATCATTCATGGATCTTGGGAACACAAAACCTTGGAGCACAGAAAACATGGCCAAAATCTCAACAAGCCTGAAAGCCTATCTTTGTTCCATCTGCTTCTCTAGGAAGACTGAATGATAGGCTTGTATATCCATTTTGGTTAAAGATCTGGGCATCCCAGAGCTGACCCTGAAGAACACAGACCAAGCATACAGGGACCTTGATCAAAAAGGCTATAGACTGAATGGCTTATCAGTAAGGGCAAGTGCTGGAAGAAACACACTTTGCCACCGGAAGGAATACGCCCTTACATGCCAAGGCCTTGTGCAGGCTGGATCAGAGGTTTTACTTATGCATGTACAATGTGGTCTACAGCTTCCCTTGCCCTGGGAGATCCTTAATGAGAAACTCTACCTTTTGAAAAAGCAGCCAGTTATTTCTGACTCTGATTTTACTGACTTATGCAGATGGATTTGTATTAGGTATCCTTCTTGAATTTCTCCTGGAGGTTCACAGGGCAAAGTATGAGGCCCACGGGGTCAGGAAAAAAGACTGCTTAGGCTAGTAGGTTCTGCCCGCTAGTCACTGCACTTCACCTCTGAGTCATGCAAAAATGACCTCAAGTTTTCACTCTTCTTTCTATCTGTCTCCCTTTGCAGTAACTGCCATCAAGAGATCTGCTTCCCCAACTCTCGATTCTGGGATGGCCTTTTTTTTTTAAGATTTTATTTTTTTTCTGTTTCTCCCCAAAGCCCCCCAGTACAGAGTTGTATATTCTTCGTTGTGGGTCCTTCTAGTTGTGGCATGTGGGACGCTGCCTCAGCGTGGTTTGATGAGCAGTACCATGTCCGCGCCCAGGATTCGAACCAGTGAAACACTGGGCCGCCTGCAGTGGAGCGCGGGAACTTAACCACTTGGCCACGGGGCCAGCCCCCTGGGATGGCCTTTTGACTTTCTTTGGTCTATAGAATGCAGTGAAAGTGATGTTCTGACTGAGGCTCCAAGAGGTCTTACATGCTTCTGCTCTCTCTCAGAACTCTATCGAGCCGCCATATAAACAAGCCCAGGCTATCCTGCTGGAGAATGAGAAATGCATGTTTCATTCACCCTCATCACCCCAGCGAACAGTGAACCAACCATGAGATGTGTAAGTGGGACCATCTTAGACTAGCCAGTCCCGCATGGATGTGACTTGCCAGCTGATCAGCACCTGTCCGTAGATGCCTGAGCCAAGCCACAGAAACCAGAAGAAGCACCGAGCTGAGCCCAGTCCAAATGCCAACTCATAAAATCGGGAGCTAAAATGGTTGCCATTTTAAACCTCAAAGTTTTGGGATGGTTTGTTTTGCATGATAGATAATTGATGAAATCAGGAAACAAAAGCTTTCTGAAGAGTGTTTTCCTCTATCTGTGGTGCTTTCTTTGCAGAGTGTACTGTTCTCCATCAAAAGAGTTCAGAGACTCTGAGAACTCTTTCTTGACCCCCAGGTGAAGAGAACAGTGGAGTGGATCTGGGTCAGAATGGGGTAGGAATTTCCCTGAAACATCATTGCTGGGAGTGAGGAGTGTTAGAAAGAAGGCAACGGGGAAGCAGGCCCAAGTGGAGGAAGCTGCAGATGTAGTATTAAGAGAGGAAACTAATTACTAGCCCAGATCAAGCCAAACCAGAGGCCAAGTGGTGAAATGTAGTGAAGGACCCTTGAAGGCACAGATCCAAAGACAGATTCTTACTGAGCACATGTTGCCCAAGGAATGCTTCTTGAGCATGCTCACATGCTGTCTCCTATAGCTATGCATTCTTCTTCCTCTAAACTAGTTAACTGTGTTTTTCAAGAACCTACACTTGGCAATAATTCTTTCCATTCTTCCTTCTAAGCCCACTGGTTTCTGTCCGTGTGTAGATAAAGCTTTTGAAGGCCAGGCTGAATCCACTTGCTCTGCGCAGGAAACTTCCCCATCAGAACATTCAGTGAAGCCAGTCAATAAAGTCTGTCTGCAAGATGACAGGATCAGCAGAAGGTACAAGTCTGTCTCCCCAATGAGACCAAAAACACGGACAGCTGCGGCCAGCCGGTTGGAAAGAAAGCTGCACTCAAAGAACTTCTGTGAGAGAGCACAGACATTGCCTGAGTGAGGCGTCCTTAAAATCCATTCATTACTTTGAGGTCGGAGCTCTGATTGTAATTTAAGAATAATTTACTAAATTATTCAGAACCCACCATAGGCAGAAGTGCGAAGTTCTTTTGGAGCACTTGGGTGGGTTCTGCTTCCGGCTCCCAACCCGGGGGGCCTGGGATCTTCCCACTGCTCAACTTCTCCAGTTAGGAAAGAAATTGCTCTGCAAAATAAGTTCACGCTCTGAATGCTACCTGTTCTGGAATGCCCAAGTCAAATTTCTATAAAGGCATTTTATGCAAAGTCAGGATGGCAGCGCCTCAATTTCCTGACTTGTAGAGTGGTTATCAATCAAGATCCTACTTAGAGAAAAAATGGTTTTGAGAATTAAGCAAGTTAAAGGATGAGAAAGCAAACAAAAAAGTCCAAAGCATTGTAAAAATACAAGATCATAGAGGATTTGCTCCCTTTTGGGAACGCGGTATTTTCTTCCAAAAGTGATGCACTAGTAGGGGAATTTCAAGAGCCTGGAAATAGGGTGGCCCCAACAATCCTTCAGATTGTGGAGTATTTCTGAATTTACTTGTTTCATCGTTGTTATGGCTGAGTCTGTTCTCCTTGTGGCATAAAAGCCCACCAGAATGCTGGATATCTTTTTTTTTTTTTAAAGATTGGCCCTGAGCTAACATTGGTTTCCAATCTTCTTTTCTTTTTTCTTTCTTCTTCCTCTCCCCAAAGGCCCCCAGTACATAGTTGTATATTCTAGTTGTAGGTCCTTCTGGTTGTCCTATGTGGGACGCCGCCTCGGCATGGCCTGATGATCGGTGCCATGTCCATGCCCAGGATCCCAACCGGTGAAACCCTGGGCTGCTGATGTGGAGCATGTGAACTTAACTACTTGGCCATTGGGCTGGTTCCCGAGGATGCTGGATATCTTAAGGCAAACCAAGAACTGCATCTGGTCTGCTCCACAACAAAAACTCGCATACTGACTTCATTTGAGTCTAGCAAACATTTTTTAAGCACACACTCTATGCCAGATATTACTCAGAGCTATTTGGGCTTGAAAGTCAGGGGCGGCTCTCAACGATCTTTCCTTTCTGGCTTAATGTAGGCTCCTACCAAAACTATTGGAATAAAAATGAGTCAGATAATGTCTCATCAGACTGTAGGCAAGAGAAGAGAGATGAAGCAGAACACAAGCACCAGCCAAGGTGTAGGGGGTGTCCCTCTTTTCTGACACCAGCTGACACTCCCTGCTACCAACCCCTTAGCGATGCCCACAACATGTGCAGTGGTGCCCACCCAGCTCTTCACAGGCTGTCTTCTTGGCATAAGTTTGATGGCAAATATAGGTTAGTGCCTCTGACAACTACAGAAATAAGAATTCGTTTTCTGAGGTTTTGCTAAAGCTCTCATAGTCATTGCTGGAACATCCCACAAAAGTCCATTCTCTTAGTAGATGCCCTATTTACAGTTACAGTTATAGATAAAATGAAAGCAACTCTTTGTTCATCCTCTGACTCTCAATTTTAAAGCCTAAGCCACCATAAATTAGGACTAACCTGCCCCCACAGATCTTATTAACAAGAATAGATCAGATGTGCTCTTTGTTACGTGTAGCTGTCAGTTGTTCTTGGCCAGGGTGGCCAAGGGTAGGGGGTGACCAGGAAAGCCTGGGTAAGTTCAATCTAATGATCCCTGCCTTTCATTTGTGTCATCAGTTTGAACTCTTTCCCCCCTAGACCTCTCACAGCAGATACTAATAAGTCGTCATATTGGACAGATCTTTCTTTTCACTGTCTTTCATTGCCTCTGCCTTTTTTCTTGTTCCATGGCAAAATGGGGCATGCAGAGGAGGGAAGCTGCAGCAACAGATTTATATGATTCAGAGCCTTTGAGAAGAGGGGATGGAGTTACACGACTCTCTCCTAATTATTTCTCCCTTGGGCTCCAATTATGTGTTAGGAACTTTTGGTCTCTCCCCAAATCTATCATCTTCAAATTCCCGTGGATTATAAAAACCAAAGGGCCTGATCCCGAAGCTTAACATTGTTTCCAGTGCCAGCAGAAGGCTTAAAGGATTAGATCACGAGGAGCCCAGAGAGGATCGTTTCTGTCTTAAGTGGGTAAATAACGGCCTCAAATTTGGCTGGGGATCTCTTGCTGGAAAATCTCTCTTTTCTCATCATTGTCTAAGGGACTACAGCATTATTATTTCTTATAATGACACCATGGCCTTTGGACAAAAGGCCAAGGCTTTGGGTATTCAAAATTATGTATGGCCACTTGATGTTAGCGTTTTGCAGGGTCCTTACTTTCTCACTCTCTTTGGATGTGTTCCTAGAAAATTTGGGAAAAGTTGGGCTACCTCTTCTCAACAGGCTTTCAATGCGGGAGTCATAGACATCTTCTGTGAAATGGTGCATATCCAGAACAAAGTCTTACGTGGAGAATATTAGCTTCTGTTTATCCAGTACTTGTCTAGGGCTAGGTGGTGTATTAAGGTGCTCTGGTCAGGACCCCAGTGTTAAGTACCTGGTATACTCAAAGGGTGGTTGAAGGGTGTTTCGTGAAGGGACCATTTTGGGAGACCAGCAGGCAGAGTTGCCCTGCCAGGAACACCAGGGAGTTTTCCCCTTTACCATTTGCTGGCCTGGAGGAGGTGGAGTTTTATAGCTAGTGAGGGTTCCAGGAGAGGGCCACCAGACAGGAGATTTGGCAACTGCCAAATCTTTTGGCCTTCCAATCTCCTGGATGTGCTTCCCATTGGCCTAGTCCAACCAGAAGCCAGAGGGCAAGGGAGCTAGGTGATATCGTCATTAGAGATTTCCTCTTGAGGCACAGAGCTGGGCTGAGACTGGATCTCATATTCATTTTATTGTTATCATCACTGTTTTACTGAGAAACAGAAAGGTTACATAACTAGCCTAGGGTCAGCCAGCTAGGGAGTGGTAAAACTGGAATTTCAGCACAGAGGATCTCTTTCTAGAGCCTGAACTCCTTGTTACTTTGCTATCCTGCCATTGGGGGGCTCTGGGCACAAAACTTTTAAAGAATCCCAGAGGCCCTCTAGGTCAGGGCTGTTCTGCTTATCACTCTTAGCAATTGTATGTTTATCTGCAGGACTACCAATCCTCGCAACAGACTTTATGTTCTAGGAGGTCGAGGAGCTTATGTTTATTTCATGCGAGGGCTGAATTTCCTAGCACAGAGCACACAGTAGGCACCCACTCAGCATTTTCTCTACTTGATGAACAAATTTATGGAGAATCTCCCACAGGCCAGGTTCTATGCCAGGTGCCGCCTTGCTCCTTTCTTTAGGGTGGCTCTCAGTAACCTACTTCTGCTGACTTGCCTCCAGGAATCATCTTTTCTTCAAGTTGAAGTCCCTCATCTCATTTCTTGAGCCTGAATGGGCAGGAGTTTGGTGGTTCAGGCACAGCTGTGAGGTGGCAGAATAAAGGGATCCAAGAGGCCCTGAGGTCTCTCCTGCCATCCTCTGCTCACCCCTCCTGCTGACCTTGGGCTGCCTGTTGCTCTCGGGGATGGATGGAGAAGCTCCTCCTCTTCCTGCCTCTAGAGCGGAGAGCATGGGGGCCTTCAGGAGAGGATTTCTGTGTTCAGTTTGCTGGTACCTTTGTTTTTTCCTTCTTCCTTCCTATGTTTCCCTTTCTCGACCTCAAATCTACAGCAGAAAAGTAATACTCTCTGGCTTTGGCTAGGATGTACTGGTGTTCCATTTTTTCAAACTGAAAAAATGCCGGCTTAGTAAGCACTTGGACTTCATTAACCAAGACTCGCAGAGGGTTGGTTTTACTTGAGGAAGGAAGCCACCCGGGCAGCAGTTTCCAGGGGCAGAATTATCTGCCACAGGACAGAATGCTTGGAAACACGGACACAGAATCACTCATTTCCATTGTCATCCTGGATTGGAAAAAGAAATCAGTAATGTGATTTCCTCTCCCACCTTAAGATCCAAGGAAATGTTGCACTTCCTTGACACATTCTGGATTATTGATGTTTTTCTAAGTATTCTCAGGAGGGAGAATATCTTGCCCTTTCTTTGGGGAGAAACACTTCAATTTCCAATGTAATCTAGTAGTGCTGAAAAGTGTGCATTTGTGTGTGTATGTGTGTGTTGAGAAGGTGAATCTTAAAATGTCATTTGGTCCATTTCCCTGTCTCTGGGCCACTTGACATCATTCAAGATAGGTCTCTTTTATTTGGAAAGAATAAAGTATTCTAAAGCTTTCTTTACAGCATGCATGATAAACTGGCTTTTTGAACCTGTATCTAAGAAACTTAATATGCTTAAAATCTAATTATTTTAACTCTAAAAAATAATTTTAATATACTTTTGTCTTATGAAATTTTCTGATACACACAAAGTAGAATGAATAGTACAATGAAATCTCATATACCCATTACCCAGATTCAATTACCAAGATTTTGCCAAATTTGCTTTATCTATTTCTTTTTTTGAATCTCTTTTTTAAAAAAATGTATTGTGGAATTATTCTGAGTCAAATCCCAGAAATATCACTTCATGTCTATATACTGCAGTATGCATCTATAAAAACTATGGCCATTGGCTTCCATAGCAATAAGGCCAATTAATAATCATTTAAAAAACAATGATAACAACCATTAAACTGTTGGATGACAATTATGCACCAGGCACTCTACATATTGTTTCAGGCAGGCCATGTTTGTGACAAGAGACTGAAGTCCATTAGAACTCGTTTTAAAAGCACGATTTGTGCACAAATATGTCCCTGAACCAAGGACAACAAGGTAGTTGTAGTCAGGTTGAACCCAAGGGAATAAAACTAGATAATGGAAAGCTGTTGGCATTAGGGGCTTCCCTGAGTTGCCATGT